>NW_024423897.1:48605609-48665075 GCF_017311325.1 Ursus maritimus
GCATTCAGCAGGATAATAAATTAAAGAAAGAGTGAGCCATGGGTCTTATGGGAGAATCTAGGATGGAAAATGTATACATCAATTCTGATCATATTCCATCAGCCAGAGCAACCCCTAGAGTGCTAACCCAACTACAGTTCTCCTGGATACCCAGAAAGAGAAGATGGCAAGATGAACGTGTAGCCAGTCCCCACCACGGTAGAGCAAATTGAAACCACCTGTGTCTAACATTACCTTGATGTTAAAATTCATAAGGTCAATAACCATATGTATTTATCTTCAAGGTGATCATCATATCAGAAGTGAGTGGGAGGAAATGACTTTTCAACTCTAACGAACAGTGATGTGGCAAATAAAGTAAGAAGTAAGCCAACATATTCCACTTGCAATACAGCTAAAATTAAAAGGGAATTTTGATAAAAGGTGGCCTCATAGAATAGGGAGTCTATTAAGGAAAGACAGATCTGCTTTAAAAAAAATGATTAAAGAATAGGTTCATGCTTAACAATAAAAATCCTCCAAGTATTATTTGACTCGGCAGGTACAGGATTAGATAAATAAAATGCTGATATGTATGACTTTTTTAAATTATAAGAACTGTCAAATTGAAAGAACATATTAATTCTTTATAAAATCCACAAATAAAATTAACACCATCCATGAAAATACAATTTATGTGGGAAAAAAATCAGTCACACAAGAAAATAAGACTCTGTGTTAGCCTTAACCCTGTACTAGACTCCTGTGGTATAAAATCTGGTGCCCTAACTCTGAAGACTTGAACTTAAAATATATTAGCATCAACACTGACGAATAACAGAGTATGTGTATGTGTACTAAAGAAAAATGTATATATGTGTGTCCATAGCTCTATGCTCCTGAAAACATAGTTTTAGGTCCCATTCACTTGCTTTAGGCATGCTGACTTTATGCACTACAATAAAAAAATGCTAAATAATGTATGGGATAGAGTCAGCACACACCACTTCATCCTTAGTCTTCAAAGTATTGCTCTGAGTTATGCTGCTTATTAGAGTATCAGGGGAAGCCAATTTTCAAAAGTGCCCACATAAATGTGTACACAAATCCTAAACCGGTGTTTGGAATGGGTCCTTAGGAGCACAAAATGGATAATGGCCCCACAGATGCCTATATACATATGTGAATGTTTGATTTAAAAACCACTGTTGGCTATTATTTCTAAAATCTAGTTGTACCGTGTTATTGGCCAATCACACTTAGAACTGACTCAGTGTATATGATATTTTAGACTAAATAAATGATAAAAAAATTCTTACTTCCTTTAAATTATTATTATATTAGATCTTACACAGTTGATATTTATAAAATGACATTGATTATTAGTATTGCATACTTACATATGGTTTACAGATTATTATTTTTTTGACTGTGTTACATTGAGTCAAGTTAGACATTAATTTTGATGAAAAAGACTATGTTAGATTGTCATTTTGCAGATTATGAGAGCAAGGATGTGGCAAAATTTTCCACTGGGGTTTTTTCTTTTCTTTTGCTTCGATTTTAAAGGCTTCTGCCATAAAGTAATATACTGAAAGCCATCAAACAACTTCAAAACTGACATACTATTTTATGTATCATAAAATGTTATGATTTCCAGCAAATTTAAGAACACAATGTATTTTGTAATCTATGAATAAGAAAAAGCTACATCTAATATTTCTATAAAAGCTATAGAATTATAACTTCATAATAGTAACTTCAAGACATGTAATTTTTCTTGCATACTCAAAGGAGTAGAATTATCTTTGATGAAACTAAAATACATTTATTTTCATGAAACACTGAATTTACTGCTCCTGTCTCACGATGTCCTCTCATGTAGGTAACAACAAAAAATATTCTGTGAAGAGCAAGAACAACCGGTTCTGTGATGTTGAGCTGTTATTCACAGCGGTTTCCTCAAAAATGCAAATTCTGAGTAGAATATATATTTACATCTCTGGTGACTACATTTCAATTACATCTGAAAGATTACTAATTGACCATAGAAGAATAATTTAAATATAGAATTGATATAACTAAATATGCAGAGGTTCACATCACGGATCATTAGGGATTGTTTTCAATTAAAAAATATACTAAACTAGGCTCGCTGATATTTGACAAATATTTCCAACTTACTTCACAGCGCTGCTCTTAAATTATATAAGTTAACAGATGCAAATCATTTAGACGCCTCCAAAGGAAACAAAATTATTTTAACTCTTTCAGTCCCATTGATTCATCCATTCCTACAAAGCATGAGTCTATCTGCTTCATACTTGTCTATGCATTGTCTTATTTAAGTTTCTAAACGTGCTGTACATTCGGACGCCAATTTTACAGGTCCACAACTGGGGCTCAGTCTTAGGTATCTGCATGATTTACTCAGGACTAAAAAGCAAGCAATAAGGCATGCCGAGGATTTGAATCAAAGCTCTATGTTGGGGGAGAAAAAAACAAAAACAAAAACCCTCTATATTTCCAAGCCAAGCATATCTTTTCTTCCACCACAGTCCCCTTGCATTCCTTTCCCCAGTTCTGCACAATCATACCTCCAGTTCTGGCCCTTGATCCTGAGTCCTTCTTCAGAGAGCTGCTCTTGAACTCCTGGAGCTAACTGACGAAGAATTCAAAGACTGAAGATAGCGCGGGGGCAGGCGTGAAGGGTCACATCTTGTAAGAAAGCCAAGAAGAATTACCCACAAAATGTAATTCCTGCTCGAGGCCTGTCCAGGGTCAGGCTAAGGCTGAGACTTCATGTAAAACTGGGCTCTTGCCTCTGTCTTCCTCTTCTTGATTCTGTTTGCCACAGTTTATCGATTTCTCCTGATGAACTTCCTTTAAAAATCACTTGCACCTGGACCTTTACCCCAGGGTCTACTTTCAGAGAATAAGAATCACCTGGAGAGCCTGTGAAACCCAGGCTTCTGGGTCACAGGTTCCTGGCCCCAGATTTAGTAGGTCCGGAAGGGATACCTGAGAATTTGCGGCTCTGAGCAGATCATGATCCTAATGGTCTACCACTCACAGTATGAGAGCTTCTTTGTAGGCAACCTAAACCAAGATAAAGTCCTAACAAAGTGGTTTCCTACCTTCATTGTGAATCCCAGTCCCCCGGAGGGCTTGTTAAAACGCCATGTGAAAGCCCTGCCCCAGTTTTGTCCGGTCACTAAGCACATTGCATTTTCTAGCAAGAGTATCATGCTTTCAATCCCAAAGAAATTCAATTTCAATTATTGAGATGAAATGAATTACGTTTTTCATGCTGATAGTAGGAAATGAAAAGTGGTTTTATAAAATTTAAAATATTTTCTTATTGGGGCACCTGTGTGGCTCAGTCAGCTAAGGGACCAACTCTTGATTTCGGTTCAAGTCATGATCTCAGGGTCATGAGATCAAGCCCTGCGTCAGGCTCCATGCTCAGTGGGGAGTCTGCTTGAGATTCTCTCTCCTCTCCCTCTGCCGCCTCCTGCTTACGTGCACGCTCTCTCTCATTCTAAATAAATAAATAAATCTCTAAAATAAATAAATAAATCTTTAAAAAATAGAAAATAAAATATTTTCCTGTTAAATTTTATTCAAGGTATTGTTTTTCTATTCTAATTTTTATTGCTCAATTACTCCAAAGAATACCTTACTTCTCACTAGAAGGATTCTATATTATCATGAGCTCCCCAATGGTGCTGGGCTAACTGTGGATTGTGTGAAGAGGAAGGAGGACAGAAGGGAACTTTTGAACTCCATGCATTTGTGGCTTAGATGAATGTTAGCATTTGACAAAAAATGTGCAGCCATCAACAGAATGATAGCATTTTTGGTTGCAATGTATATATCTTGTTATATTCATTCACATCACTATAAAATTTGATAGTGCATTTTTTGCATGTGTTGCTCATTATGTGGTATTATTTTTATTACTAAGATAATAGTCCTTTAGAAAGGCGCAAGGAAAGACTAAACACACACATGCATTTACACACACAACAAAAACAAAAATTAGTGACTTTTGCTAATAAAAAAGACTTCATTTTACACATTCAAGGTTAAAATGTTCAGTTGAATTTATTGAAATAAAAATGTTTACTAAAATGCCTAAGACAAGTAATTATTCATAATTTTAATAAATTAATACCATACTCTAAATGTGTTTATATATAAAGGTGTCAAATTCTCATGGTTATTTCTGCTTAAAAGCATTTTTTAAAGAAAGATCTATTTAGTTAATTTAGAGAGAGAGCACAAGTGGGAGGAGGGGCAGAGAGAGAGAGAATCTCAAGCAGACTCCCCACTGAGCACAGAGCCTGACACCGGGCTTGATCTCAGGACCGTAAGATCACAACCTGAGCCAAAATCAAAAGCTGGTCAGTCATTTAACTGACAGCCACCCACGCCCAACTCCTTAAAGCATTTTTAATACACAAAGCATTTCATTGTAGTTTACTTTCACCCTCTCTGTTTAGAAGCACTGCTATGAAAAAATGCCATGACCACACAATAGCTTTTTAAAAAAATAGTCAGTGACTATGAAACTTCCATGAAGAAACCTATTAGCTAAAAGATAGCCCTAGTGTAGCAGTGATACGAGTTTTATTTGAATAGATACAGAAATTTATGACCCAAGGATTATAAATTTAACATTGGGATATATTAATATACTTGAGACTGTCAATGTCAAGGATCATATAAATGCTATCACTTGTTTAGGGTAAGTAGAGCCAGTTTATCAACATTATTTTTATCCACCTAGTATAATATCTCTACATACGATATATTGGTGCAATCCATTGCAGGGTTCCATATCCACACAAATAACTTGAGACAAATGAAAAAAAGAAAAACGGTAAAAACTTTTGAATTTCAATTTTTGTACAAGTTGTGCCATATCACTCCTTTTCTGCTTCATTTAGACATTCAAATGTGACATTGACATTTTATATCCTAAGAAGCAATATTTCATTTTTAGTACAGGTCAAGGGATAGTAATGTTAGATTTATGGCTGTGCCAAGATCATTATATGGATAAAAATAAAGCAGAAGCTCAAGAAACCCTTAGTCAGCTCTTCACATAGCCTGAACCTTACATCTTTGGAGGTGACTTTGATCTTAATTCCTGTCCAGGGCATCTCACATCACAACTACATTTGTCTTATTTCTTATATAACATTTCAGCTTTGGGAAATTTTTGCAAACCCTTTTCTGAAAAAACTGCCTTGAACACCAGGGACAAATGAACCATTTGTTTCCATGTCCCATTTAGAGGCAAAGACCATGCCGAATACATCAAGGGAGACATGAGCAGCTGGAATAGTCCAAGCTAGGAAGTACTATGTTATGAAGCAGTGGTTGAAACACATTGTCCCCTGAAACTCTTTATTATTAATCATCTTGCACTTATGAACCAGTCTTGATGAATAAGTGTATTTCTATTTACAATAGGTGTAATTTTGATATGATCCATAAATACTAAATAACAGCTCTGTATTTTCTAAATGTGCATGTACGAGTGGGAATATTTTCTGGAAAATACAATATAAATATATATATTTATTTTAATATGACTGAGTCTGAGAATCTATTCATATGTTTAAGAAGATATTTTCCCTTGATAACTGTTTGCTTATATTTTCTCTTTTTCTATCATGTATTTCTTTATTGTTTTGTACTATTTCTAGTTCAAAGATATTAGTTTTTCTCCTGTTAAACATAAGCATTTATTTTCCCCCTAGTTTGACATTTTTGTTTTGGATTTGTTAGTGATGAGTTTTAATTTGGTCATGCAAAATAATTTGTATTTAGATAGCAGATGTACTGCTCTTATTTAAGACTTCTGGAATTTTTGTTATAAAATCCTTCAGAACTCTGAAAACATATATATGCATTTTTAAATGCAATCACACATTTCTTCCATTATTTCTAATTTTAATAGTCAATAATTCCATTTGGATGTTAACCCAAATAGTTTATCTTGGTGTAAGACATGAGGAAGGGTTTCAACATTTTATTTTTTAATTAGTGAGGTTTGTTACAAAATTGTCTTATCGCTATTTATTTGAAATCATCTTTCCATCTGTACCAAATCTATTTTTAGGATTTTTATGTTCTATTGAGTTTTATGTCAAGACTGCACATTTAAGGGGCGCCTGGGTGGCTCAGTCGTTAAGCGTTTGCCTTCTGCTCAGGGTGTGATCCCAGTGTTATGGGATCGAGCCCCACATCAGGCTCCTCTGCTGGGAGCTTTTACTTCTTCTCTCACTCCCCCTGCTTGTGATCCCTCTCTCTCTGGCTGTCTCTCTCTCTGTCAAATAAATAAATAAAATCTTAAAAAAAAAACAAAAACCCTGCACATTTAAATATACAATTTGTAGTGTGGGGTGATGTATTTTGGGGCCAGTGCCTCTCATGACATCCTTCCTCTACTTCCTCCATTTCTTCTCCTTTTCTGCATACTGCAATTATTACTTTTTCTCATTATTCTTAGTTTATTTGTATTTCCACAAGTTCTTCAGAAGCAGTTTGCCATTTTTCTCAGACCCAGATGTGCACTTATTAAGAAAAATTAAATTCACACATACAAGATGCTTTTTCAAGCATAAAAATTCATTTCTTGCTCACAGCAATGTTTTTTCTTTGTACTATTGTTGCAGAATTACTGTTTATCCTTCGATATTTAAAAACTTATCTTCAATTATATTGTATGTTTTTATCTTATGCATTAAATATTTGGTAGCCCAACTTTCTGGTCTGAATATTTATAAACAAACTATTATAGTAGTAAATTTGCTGTGTCCATACTTTGTAGCAATTGGTTTATATATATTATTTATCCTCACAAGAGTCAGGATTGCATAGCTTTACTTGGCTTTGATCTCTGTACACCTTTCTTGGGGAATTAATTGAAGTGGTAATTGCTAGTGGACTAGTCCTTGGAATAATCTTATGCCTTGGTCCAATATATTTACAAAGGATTCTCAGACCCGCATTTCTGAAGGTTTTTATTTTCCAGCACCTACATAGCCTTAAACCATATCTACGAAATTTTCCCCTAAAAAAAAAATCCATGGATTCTACCTACTTCTATTAATTTGTAGCCCCTGTTCCATTAATGTCTTTTATACAAAAAACAAACACACATAATAAAGGTGGGGCAGGGGATGACAAAGTATCTTACCGATTAGTAATGGGGAAAATTTTATACCTGTCATCCAAAGTGTATATTCAGATAGAAGCATTACTTATCAGAAAGGTTAGTTTCTGTTCAAATATTAAAGTTCTTTTAATATATATATATATAGTCAGCAAGAAAAAAACTTTGCTAATGATAACGTACACCATTAAAATGACTTTAAATAGAACGCTTCTTTTGCTTGTATGATATTTGAGATTTTGACTTAATTTTCTAGTAAGTAAATTATGTTAATGCACAACCAATCTTATTTTATTCATGGGTTAAATAAGCTAACTAATAAAACTATACATTTCCAAAATGACACTGATTGTTGCTCCTTCCCAAGATACCATGTTGAGAAGAGTCTATGTATTAGCTGATGTGAACAACATGGTTGGGAGAATTTCAAGGAAAAGGAGTAACACAAAACCTGCTTTTACTTGAGATGTTTGATTTACATATTTATCTAGGCATGAACTGTTAGTATCTAAAACTGATAGCTGAAAATGAAATAACCATCATCTTGTAATTCGCATCTCTTCACTAATGAAGTCAAATTGTGGTCAATAGACATTAGTGAATCAAAGCAGAATGTCATGCTTTCACATAAAGATTGTAAGATTCTCGTGCCATATAGAAATAAAATCGATAGCAATACACACATGTAATTGTGTATATGTTGGAAAAAAAACTTATTTTACTCATTTTTTATTCAGATTATAGCAAAAAAGAAACATAAAAAGCATGTATTATATTTAGTAAGAAAAAAATTGAGATTTTTAAATAAATTTTTAATAAAGTCACTCAAATCAAGCTTGTAACTATTCTTAACATCAATTTGTTTCACAAAATATGGATTGACAAGCTGATGTCTGACAGAATAAGTTACACATTAAATTTAACTTGATGACCAAATATAACAGTAATAGAGAGCTTAACAACTGGGGGAGAACATGTGAATAAATTACATTTCTGACAAGCTCTTGCAAGGATGAAAACACATGAAGCACGCTCAAGAGAATGATGCGTACTTAGAGTGGATAGTGACATCAGGAAAACGAATGCAGGTTTCCAATTATGATCGTCTTCTTTTTTTATTGAAGTTGGTGAGTCAAAGCTTTAAAATATAAGCCAACACAAGTTCTCAGAAATAATTTTGCTGTATTACTGCAAAATTTGCTCTGAAAAAAAATTTTTTTGAAAAAGCAACTTAAGATAGCACTCAGTTCTGGGATAAAGTTGGACCCCCAGGTATTTAAAAAAATGAAGAGAAAAAAACAAACGTTAAAAGTATTTTGTAAAAGGAAAAAAAAAAAACCTGAAAAAACCCAAACAAGAAAAATGGAAGAACTCCATTTTCAAAACGTAAGGAGGAGAAAAATAAGATTTTGTGGATTTGAGAGAATTAGCACAAGTTTTGAGGCATCTAAGTCTGCCACCTTTTACCAAGCTTGAAATTAATAACTTGGCAAGTTTTGATAATTTCCACTAATATTCCCAAATATTATTCTCAGCAGGGAGCAGGTAAAAGGAAAGTGAGCTGTATAATTATGCTTACGTTAATATTTTGCTGAAGACAATTAAGTGAAACAAGGTATATACACACAAAAATGAGCCAGAGATTTCATGTCCAATGCAATAGCTATAGATTATATACCATGAATATATTCCATTCATTATATACCATGAATATCCCTTTAAGTGAGTAAGGATCTCTAGAAAATAAATACCATGAATATCCCTTTAAGTGAGTAAGGATTGGTTTGTAGGGAAGATGGGTTAATGTGTCAGTGAACCAGCGAAATTCCTCATCCTTCTACCTCCATGTCACAAGAAACAAAAACAAAGGCATCATGTCAGGGAAATACTACTTTCTCAATGAAACACGCAGGTCTCTGTAAGTCAAGGGGTCACCAACACAGTATCGGCACCAAGAGGCAAACTCCACAGTCAGTGCCATATCACGAACGAGATTAAATCTAAAAGGAGTTAACGATCCACAAACAGAACCAGCAAAGCAGAAAGCAAAATACATCCAGAGAGCTTGCCAAAGACGGCCACAGACTGCCGGGAAAGGCCAGCGATCCCCATACCGGCGGAAGAAAGATGACTCCAAACTTTACCAGGAAAGAGAGAAGAAGGTTAGCGGGTCAACGCTCAGAGGCGAAGACCCTTTGCTCTTTTTTGCTCCCGCTTTTCTTGGTCCTTCAGGATAATCACAAATCCTTCGCACTGTTTCTCAGGCACACGGTGTGTGACAAGGGGTCTTACTGAACCTGGGAGGATCTCTTTATGGGAAAGATACCGTATGCTAATCTGAGCATTCTACGAGATCTGCAAACATAGCCGAAGGGACAATGCCTACATCTCCTAAATCACAGGGCGGCTGTTTGGGCTAGGAAAGTTTCGGGAAGGCAACTCCCTGGGGCATTCCAAGGCAGAGTGGTCACGTAGGCCTCGGCCTTTCAAAGGCCAACGCCCTTCTCCGAAAGCTTTGCTGTCCTCCGCGGCCTCCTTGTTACATTTTAGCAAGTCAAGTATTATGGCTGATTTCACGCTCTACATTAACCCAACAAAAAAACCTATCCTAGAATAAAATGTAACTGAAGAATGGGAGGAAGTTTCCCACAGCAGCACCCACATATGGATGGAGTTAATAAGAAAAAGTGTCAAATGAGAGGAGAGATGAGAGCTCATAATGAATAGAATGGCATAAATGGTCGGTAGCAGGCCTCAGGAAACAAGTTCGATAACCGAGAACATTTATTCCAGAAGTCATAAAAACTTAAGAACCTTAAGGAACAGAATAGATACAGTGGAAAATCAAATCTCAAACACAGAGATAAAGCTTGATATAAATATAACTAATTCTTATAGAAAAGAAAATATGACAATATATAAATATATATATATAATTATGGAAAAAGATGATTGATAAAAAAGATAAATAGTGCCCCTAATTGGAAAAGCATTAAAGAAGAGTAAATGCTGCATTTAAGATGTTTGGTTAAAAACATTTCTCTTCTCTAACATACACTGGCAAAAATATGAAAATTCAAAGATAACTTTTAAACACTTAGGTAATTTTTGACTAAGTATTCAACTAGCGGAAAAATCAAAAACGTATCACAGCCAAGTGATGAAAAATCAGTCACACAGAATTTTCTCTATAGTATAAACACAGGAGAAAATGGTGCAACACCTAAAAAGCTTTAAAGGAAACACATTTGTTAAACGTTAAGGTTGGATGTATTCAGAAAAGAACGCATATGTATTTGAAGATGGGACAGAAGGATGGAGAGACTCACGATTAAGTCCTACAGTTAATGGTGTGTACAGAGTAGTCTGTGGACACCCAGAGCTCTTCCTTTAAGGGCCCATTGGTGAAGTGAAAGGCCATATCAAAAAATAATATACTGAATCAGTTACAGCAGCTATGTGTTATCCTCTATTGATTATAAAATTACATATAAAAATAACAATTCTTAGGACCTTGCTCTGTTGCTGGGAAGACTGCCGTCAGACTCCCAATTCCGAAAGAAAATTACATTTGATGGAAGTGTGGGATATGTACAGAAAGCATATTTTCCTGCAGTGGTTAAGAAAAAAGATGTGTTAAAAAGGTCCATGTCCTCTAACTTGAACTTTTTCTTCCCTTGGCTGACACTGTGCTATAATTTTTTCTTCATATTTCTAGAAGCTACTTTTTTTTTTTTTTTTTTTTGGTATAGCTCCTAAAAGCACAGATTCCTAGTAACATTTGGGGTCTATTTTTTTTTTTTTTTTTTCTGCTGCAGACTCTTTGGGAAGGAAATAGGTCTTAAGTGTGATACTCTATAATTTAAAAATATTTTTTTACATAATGGTAGATAATTATACAGATGTTTTAACATCTGAAATAAAACCTCTGTTGGTGCAATGAAAAAAATTATTTTTTGGTAAGAAATAGATTCGAATAGTGGGCAGAAAACTTTGTAAAAACAATGTTTCCAAAATTTGTCACAAGGATACCAAATTGATGATATTTTTCTTTCTTTCTTTTTTAATTTTATTCATTTATTTGTCAGAGAGAGAGAGCACAAGCAGGGGGAATGGGAGAAGGAGAAGCAGACTCTCCACTGAGCAGGGAGCCTGAGGCAGGGCTGGATCCCAGGACCCTAGGATCATGACCTGAGCTGAGGGTAGACACTTAGCGGACTGAGCCACCCAGGTCTCCCTTGATGATTTTTTCCATCCTTAACATGTGAAGTATATTAAGATAATTTGCAAAAATATACATTGGTGTCGGATTAATTTATTGGCTCTCCTTTTAACAACCCTAAACTTTGTGAGAGGTCTGGCGATCAATCATCCTGAGGCTACCTCTTTGAGCAGTGCCCCCAGCATGCAAATAAAAAATTGACTTTAAGAAGCCTACTGACATTTCAGGTAAAACTTCTAAGTCTGAAATTTACAATATATGCTAACTTTTTTTCAAACATTCCTAATTATTTTTGTTTGTTTCTTTTAAATGCCAGTTTATACCTGAGTCTGGGGTGCTAACATCAGAAGAGAGGATAAACTGTGAGGTTATGACACACGACATAGTCTTGCATATATAGAAACATAAACGAATTTGTTGAGTGACTTGACTTAGAGGTGAGGCTAAAAAAACCAAATGAAAACATTGCATTTGGTCAAACCAGAAAGTGAAATCAAAAAATGAATTCCAACACTACCTTAATGTTTCCAGCTCCATCTGAGGTCATTCTGCTCATCAATAAATAAGGATGCGCTCAGTATACACGGTGATGGGTAGCACTCACCATTAATCTGACACCAAAGAAGTAAAAACTGAATAAAAACAATTGAGTAAGAGGGTGCCTGAGTGATTCAGTTGGCCAGGCATGGGACTCTTGATTTCGGCTCAAGTGGTCTCGGGGTCGTGGGATAGAGTCCTGCGTGGGGCTCCACGCTCAGTGGGGAGTCTGCTTGAGAATTCTCAGCCTCTCCGTCTGCCCCTCCTCCCACTTGCACCCTCTTTCTCTCTCTAAAAAAAATAAATAAATAAATCTTTTAAAAATTTGAGTAACTTAAAATAATAACCAGACCAGGTTGACTTAGCTATGTTACCATGTTTAAGCTTGCATTCATAATTAAGAAAACAAAATCAATGTTCAAAAATATGTTATGATGGGGGTACAATTTGGACAAAAGATAAATATAAAGGTAACTGAATTTGTTGAATGCTTTCATATTGTGTTACTGTTATGTTAAATTTTAACTCTTACTGCTTTTCAACTAGAAGCCTAGGAAGCTGCTTGTTAAATTTTTTTCTTGATACAGACTGATAATATTTATATCTATATCTATAATTTTATTACAAACAAAATAAAACTAACATTTTTATATTTGAGGGGAGCTGAGTAAGTTCTTAGATAAACAGTCTGTCCACGCATCTTTGATTAACGTGCATTCTAGCTGTCTTCATTTTTGTGCTCTTGCAACTTCCTGCACTTGAAAGAGCCTTATTATTATGTTTTCCTGACAGTTGAGAGTAGACTATGTGACACCAGATTTTAAGCAAATGTAGAATATTCTGTCCTCTATCATTCTCAGTATGAAATTGTATGTCATTAGAGCATTATTAAAAATGATCTGAGTTTTCCTGTCCAAGAACATGGAATGCTTTTCTAATCATTGTCTTCTTTTATGTCTTTCACTAAAGTTTTATAATTTTATGACATAAAGGATTGAACAACGTTTGCTAGATGTATTCCTAGGTACTGGGTATTTTCTATCTCCTGTTTTGTCTCAAATATTTGCTTTAACTTTGAAATCTTTCTCATTGGGTTTACCATTTGGACAATCATCAGGCTAATAATTTTCAAATTATGAAAATTTAATATCTTCCTGTTTAATGATTGTGTTTTGTTTATTATTTATTTTCTTATTTTTGCACTGGCATATGTATTTTCTTCAGAATGTTGTACAGAAGTAGTAATGGCAGATTGCCTTAACATGTTTAAAAATATGCTTTTAGCATTTCAGCTTTACAGTTTATTTTTGACAAAGTTATTAAGTTAAGGATTTTTTTAAATCCTATTCTGAGCTTAAGGGTTATTAATATAAATGATTATTGAATTTAATTTATTTTTTTAATTTATGGAAATTATAATATGTTATCTCAGATTAAAATGCATTGAAAGATTTCTGTTGTGAAGAAAACTTGCATTCCTCAAATATCTAACAATTAGGATTAGTTAACTTCTTTATCTGCCTAAGATTACTGCATTAGTGTTTATGAGCCAAGAATTAAGTAATTCTGACTGGGATCAGAAGCCCATGTTCTTTTTTTTTTTTTTTTTAAGATTTTATTTATTTACTTTAGAGAGCGAGAGCACATGTGAGCAGGGGGAGGAGCAGAGGAGGAGACAACCCTCAGCAGACTCACACTCAGCGCAAAGCCAACACCTGGCTTGATCCCAAGACCCCAAGATTATGACCCAAGCCAAAACCAAGAGTCAGCCACCCAACCCACCGAGCCGCCCAGGCACCTCCAGAAGCCCATGTTCTTAGTCATTCCCTCATGGCGCCTCTCCATTACCCAGGGATCACACTGGTATGTGTGTACCAGGAGATTGTCTGGTGTATGTATGGATGTGTATATGTAACATAATATTATATTTTATAATGTATCATTATATGTCATATTATATTAATTATATAATATATAATATGATGACAAAATGCAATAATATATATCATATTATTATAATATAATATATAAATTATTAATTTCAATTTTATATTATTGAAATCAATACAACCATAAATCAAGAGGAAATGGATAAGTCAAATGTTTATCATAAATGCATCTCATAATATTGGACATAATAAGAAACACATCCCCATATATCTGCATATATGCATACATTTACCTCTACATCTACACCTATGCCTACATCTTCGTGTGTGTGTGGATATGCATCTATCTGTCTGTATATATATTAGCATGGGTATAACATAAACACATAATATTGAATTCTGCAGGAAAAAATACAGTAATCACAGCAATGAAAATTTAAGCATTCATGTATAAATACTACAAAGGTTTTATAACTACATATATATGAATGCACATTAAAAAACGGAATTCTGCTATGCCCCTGAAGAACAGAGTAATGGAATGAAACGGAAAGCTGACAAAAAGAACTGTGATTTTGTATGTATTTCTTAACTTTATATGTATATGTGTGTATAAATATATGAAGTGAGAAGATCAATGACAATGGTGGGTAAACAATGAGTGTGTGGGTGTATTCGCTAAAGTATCGAAAGTTTCTATTTTAAATGCAGCTACAAAATAAGTAGAATATGAAACATGAAATTTTGAGACAATCGGTATAGTTTTATCTGTCCTCCATTCTTTAATAATCTCTGAATTGTGATTTAATCTCATGTCAGTAATAAAAAGGTTAATAGTTTAGACATCTTAAAAATTAGTGATACCAATTATTTAATTGTGTCAAGATAATTGTGTGTAAATTATCAAAACTGTGCCATGCTTCAGTTTAATGCATTTTCTATTTCCTGGCTTCTTGTACAATACTTTAAACACTGAAAAAAATGCTTTAAAATTAATGTAAACATAGTTTCTTCCCTGACTCAATATATTTTTTCTCATGGATACAACAGTTTTTTCCTAGATTCCACTTAATTTAACTTAGATTAAATTTAAATTTAGATTAGACTTTTAATTTATGGGGTGCCTGGGTGGCTCAGTTGGTTAAGCATCTGCCTTTGGCTCGGGTCATGATCCCAGGTTCTTGGGATCAAGCCCCACATCAAGCTCTTTGCTCAGCAGGGAGTCTGCTTCTCCCTCTGCCTCTGCCACTCCCCCTGCTTGTGCTCTCTCTCTCTCTCTCTCTGTGTCCAATAAATAAATAAAATCTTTAAAAAAATAAAGTCTTCATTTAGGTTTTCCGGTTTGGGGATTGTTTCTAAAACTGATGAAAGAGGGGTGCTTGGGTGATTCAGTTGATTGGTTGGTAGACTCGATTTCAGCTCAGGTCATGATCCTGGGATCAAGCCCTGTGTGGGGCTCTGTGCTCAGCAGAGAGTCTGCTTGAGGATTCTCTCTCCCTCCTCCTTCTGCCTTCCCCCCCACTTGTGCGTGTGCACAGGCTCTCTCCCTCTCTCTCAAATAAATAAATAAATCTTTTTTAAAAAGTGTTTTTCTGGGGCACCTGGGTGGCACAGTGGTTAAGTGTCTGCCTTCGGCTCAGGGCGTGATCCCGGCATTCTGGGATCGAGCCCCACATCAGGCTCCTCCGCTATGAGCCTGCTTCTTCCTCTCCCACTCGCCCTGCTTGTGTTCCCTCTCTCGCTGGCTGTCTCTATCTCTGTTGAATAAATAAATAAAATCTTTAAAAAAAAAAAAGTGTTTTTCTTACACATGCAGCCATTCTTATTTTGTACATTAGTATCTGACACCTTTAGCAAAAACTCTAACAGCCCCGTAGAATCCAGCTGGATTGGTTCAGACTATCTCTTCACCTTACAATGAAGGAGAACTGCAGGAATTTAAAGGAAGAAGAAGTGAGGAGGGGGAGGGGGCACTGCAGGTGAGTCTCCGGATAAAGGGCTGAGTCACTGCAATGGAAGTGAATGATGAATTCCTTGCCTCACATCATTTCCATTTCAATCTGCCTGAATACAAATAAAACACTGAAATAGAACATGTTTTAGAGAATGTGTATTTGGATATTTTATTTCTAGTCAGTTGAATTTAATTCTATTTATGGTTTAAAAATTCCAACTGAAATATGAGCAGTGGTGATAATAGCGAAGTGCGGCCGCTAACTTGCTGATGAGGTCCGTTCTCGCGTCCTTCTGCTTCATTTGCAAACTCTGTAAATGAATTCTGTTCTCTGACAGGTCACTTGTCATTCTTTCCCATTTTATTAGACTACAGAACACTTCAACTCAGCACCGGGAATAATGCAGCTATCTTATTTTACATTACTTCTGGGTAGTTTATATGACAAAGATCTAATCTACAATACATTTCAATATGTCACTATTTTAATGAAAAAGGGCTACCTCAAGAGCATTAATAGAGTTGCAGCTAGTAATCGTGGGGCACTGGGTTTAAATGGGGAGCCAGGAGATGTGACCTGAAACTGTAATATTACCACAGATTGGTAATCGTATGTGGTATATGCCGTTCATCCTCAGGTTTAATTTAAATCGGCAAGCGTGGAGCTTCATAAAATCTCACTTTAGAGATAGGTGAGCTCTTATAATAATATAATATAATCTTTCATTTAATAAATGGGAATGCTAAGATGTTCATAAAAGGATATTAACCTTCTTGAGACATTCACATAGCCATCCATGGTAATATATAATAATGTATAATACATTTTTATTTTATACTATGTGTATTTACATAACAGTACACTTAACAATAAAGTAAATTTAACCATATAATGCATTAGTTTTCTTAGGCCTTGAGAAGACACTTCTCTTTGGGTGGGCTTTTTATCATTCTCAAAACAAATTTGAGAAGTAAAACTTCCATTGAAAGCATAGGACACCCAGTTAAACTCAAATTTCAGATAATTAATGACTTATTTTAGCATTAAGTATACCCCATATAATATGGGTAAGATACTCTCACACAAAAAAGAAAATACTAACCATATATCTAAAATTCAAATTTTGGGGTACCTGGGTGTCTCAGTTGGTTAAACATCTGACTCTTGATTTTGGCTCAGGTCATGATCTCAGGGTCCAGAGATGAAGCCCTGCGTTGGGCTCCAGGCTGAGTGGAGAGCCTGCTTGAGATTCTCTCTCTCCCTATTCCTCTCCCCCTCCCTGCTCACATACTCTCTCTCTCTAAAAAATAAAATGAAATGAAATAAAGTAAAATAAAATAAAATTCAAATGTAACTGAATATTTTAATTTTCTTAATCTGGCAACCCTAACCCCAATCTCCAGCTACCTTTAGAATTTCAGAACAAAGGTGCCTAGGTGGCTCAGTGAGTTAAGCATCTGCCTTCAGCTCAGGTCATGATCCCAGGGCCCTGGGATCAAGTCCTGCATTGAGATCCCTGCTCAGCGGGGAGTCTGCTTCACACTCTGCCCCTCCCATTCATTCTCTGGATCTCTTTCTCACTCAAATAAATAAATAAAATCTTAAAAAAAAAAAGAACTTCAGAACAAGAATGAAAATCTAATTCATAGGACAGTCCTTAGGTTTTGACTAATTTGTAGCTTCTTATATATTATATCCACTAACCCTCTGTTGTTTTTTGTATCATGAGTAGATCTACCTACATTGTAACTTTTCTTCTATTTACTTTAAATTATACTTGATGAAAAGAGTTTCATATTTGAATAGTCATATTTTATTAATCATTTATTTCATACTTAATAATATTTGTCTCCTCCTTCTCTTTTCCAAAATCTAAAGAATTTACATATATTTTCTACCAAAAGTTTGAAGGTTTAGTTTTTAAGATTTAAGTCATACTCCACATGACACTGATTCCTGTATAAAGTGTGAGACAGAAATATAATTTTTCAATTTACATAAAATAATACTTTTTCCTAGCTCGCCTCTCCACTCAAGTGGCACGTCATTTCTCACACAGACTCATACATGCACAAGGGTGTTTCGTGCAGGTTTAGTTCTCCCATAGAGAACTGTCATACTCCCAGATTTAAGCAAGACCTGAGATTGGAAAGAAATACTTCCATCAGAAATCTTCATATAAACTGAAACATTTATACAAGACACACCTCGTAGCAGGAGATAGGAAATGTTTCCCTATACATGACAGCAAATGCAGTCAGACCTGGCTGAAGACTTAAAAAGCACAGGAAATGGATGAGATAAAGCCACTTTGTTGAAATATAGTTCTTTGGTCATGTAAGTGTAAATAGCGTAGTGGACAAAATCATACCTTGCACGCGGTTTAATGTTGGGATATCCATCAGCACTGGAACTTTCTGATCTGGGGTGGGAAAACAGTCACTTTGAGTGAAAAATTATAAGAGATATTATTGCTTCAAATTTGAGAAAGAAGTAGATCCTAGTAGACCAAAGATTGATTATTCAAACAGCCGGTTCTGAGGTTGAGTGAGAGGAGATGATAGAAGTCTACACAATGAAATGTATGATATGTCTGTGGAAAATGTAGTCACGGAAAAACATGCAAGAAAAGTTCAGCTTCCCACAATGTAGTGGGTGTGCTTCAAACTGTCTGTTGCTGATGGGTGTTGTGTCTGGAAGCAGCTGTTTCCTTATCTTCTTATTTTGCAATAACCCATGTCTGGTGGTGCAGATTGAGTGACTCGGCAAAATCAGTCATGTCAGAAGAGAGGAGCCACCGCCTTGATCTTTCTCATAAAGCGAGGTTAAGAATGCAGTATTTATTATGCCTCTTAAAAAAAAAAAAGTAAGAAACTGTAATATACTAAAACGTAAAATCTATAAATGTGGGGAGAAATCAGAGATATCATAAAATAATCTAGCTGTGGCAGATGACGGATTGAGCTGCCTCAATGGGTATTATGCTCAAAGAAGAAAATTACTGTTTACTTCTGGCATAAGAAGTACTTCACAGATATCTTGCGCTATTTCCCTGTGCTAACTAGTTTGAAATTTGCCTTCAGATTTCGGGTAAAACTGATGCTCTGAAAGAAGATGTGCGTGTTTAGACTCTCAAATGCCTAACATTATACACTACAAACAAAGAAAAGCACCATGAACAGCTCCTAAGCACTGGATTTAGCCTCTTATTTATTTCAACTGTTTCAGGATTGCTTTTAATTGGAGGTGAACACTGAGGCAAAAAAGCAGAATGAAATTCCTCAGTCTTCATCAAGAATCACTATGCACACCAATAGCAAAGCAACAAAAAGAAAAAAAAGGAATAGATAATTGGATTTATCCAAATTTAAACTTTTGTGTTTCAAAAAAAAAAATGCCATAAACAAAGTGAAGAGACAACCCACAGAATGAGAGAAAATATAGGTACTTAACATGTCTGGTAAGAGACTTAAATCTAGAATGTTTTTAAAAAAAAAAACATAATTCAAGGATAAAAAACACAATTCGATTGAAAAATAGACAAAGGATTTGATCAGACATTTCTCCCGATAAGATATACAAATAACCAGCAAGCACATGAAAAGATGCTCAACATCATTAGTCATTAGACAAACTCAAATCAAAACCATAATGAGTTATCCCTTGACACTCACTGGGACAGCGGTAATCAAAAACACAGATAGTAACAAATGTCGATAATGATGGGGAGAAATAAGAACCTTCATACACTGCTGATCAAAAGTAAAATGGAGAAGCTACTTTGGTATAGGTGGGCAATTTCTCAAAGGTTAAACAAAGAGTTAGCAGATAACTAAGAGAAATGAAAACATATGTCTGCATAAAAACTTGTACACAAAGATTTATACCAGCATTGTCCGAAATAGTTAAAAAATGGAAACAATCCAAACATCCAGCAGCTGATGAATGAATAAATAAAATGTGGTATATCCATACAATGGAATGTTACTTAGCAATAAAAAGAAGAAAGTATGAAACACGCTACAACATAGATGTACCTGGAAAACATTGCACCAAATTAGAGAAGCTAATGTTAAAAAGAAGACCACAGGCCTGAAGAGGAGTCCGGGACTGCAAACCAAGACTAATTGCAGTTTTGGGGTTCTTTTTTTTAAAGATTTTATTTATTTATTTGACAGAGAGAGACACAGTGAGGAGGGGATCACAAGCAGGGGGAGTGGAAGAGGGAGAAGCAGGCCTCCAGCTGAGCAGGGAGCCCGACGCTGGGCTTAATCCCAGGACCCTAGGATCATGACCTGAGCTGAAGGCAGATGCTTCAGGCAGACTGAGCCACCCAGGGGCCCCTTAATCGCAGTTTCTAACTCTCCAGGAATGGAATTTTAAACCAATCAGTCTGGAATTTCTCTGGTCATCACCAATGAGGTAATCTGTCACATGGGCCCTTCTATTCCAAAGAAAGATGAATTTGCATCATGAGATCCCCTGCATTTCTCCCATGGGAAGATGACCTGGCCCGAAACAATCCATGCTTTTTCCTTTGCTAGGAACTCTTGCCCCCCCTTCCATCCTATAAAAACCCATTTTGTACAACTGCTCAGAGCTCTGCTCTACTTGCTAGATGGGTTGCTGCCTGATTTATGTATTGTTTAACAAAGTCAATTAGACCTTCAAACTTACTTGGTTACATTTTGTTTTTTAACACCAGTCACAAAAGATCATATATTGTATAATTCCATTTATATGAAAGTTGCAGAATAGACATATCTATAGAGACAGAAAGTAGATTAGTGGCTGGCTAGAGAATGGGGTTGAGAGAAGTAGGAGTGGTAATGGGCATAAGTTAATTTTGGGGGGGAGTGGTGATGGAAATGTTTTATAACTGATTATGGTAATGCTTATATAATGCTTACACAGTTCTATGAATATATGAAAAATTTACCCTCCAAATGGGTGAATTTTACAGCATATGAATTCTGTGTCAATAAATGGGTTACAAAAAGAAATTAAAATAATAGGGTCACTATAGTCCCATCCGCAGTGCCCAGAGGCTCGGTGGAGTCCAGAGGCAGAGCCTCGAGGGTTATCTCCAGCAGCTGGGAAATAAGCAATCTCAGTAATACCCCATTCGGTTGCAGCAGGTAAGTGTGGGCTGGATTCATGATGAGAACTTGCCCCATTAATTTCAGGTAATGCCCTGTGACACAGGAAGAACACATTCAAATTCTTTCGGAGGACAACCTAGAACATTGGGAACCTACCTTCACCCATTGTGGAAGATCTGTCAAGAGTGGTTTGGGGTCAGTATGGAGAGAAAGATGTGAGCCATCATTATCCAAGATTTAAAAAAAAATTGCAATTAAAACAGCCTAAATAAAGATAGTCTGTAAGTGTAAAATCAGTCTGCAGTCACCAGAAGTGAATACAGGAAAAGACTTCAGCAAGGGGATGACAAAGACAAAGTACCACCTGAGACAGGGGATTTCAACCACAACGTTCGTGTATGGGATGCATGGGGCTTTGGCTCTGGACTGAGACAGAATTGATTAAAGATGATACTGAAAGTCAAAAGTCCATTAAAACAAACAAATAGGAAATCCACAGGAAGTATAGAATTAGCATGCGAGTTTGTCCAAGATTGAGACAAAGAGCTAACAAGATCTGCAGAAAGGAACAAGGCAAGGTCAAAGCCAGTCTGAACACCAATGCACCTTAACTAGCTGCAAAAGAGCGAAAGAGCGAGCTCTGGACTCTGGCAGAGGATGGGATCGTGTTGTCCCAGGTGAAGTCACCAACCTTGGAGGTACACCTGAGCAGGCCAACCTGGGGGCCTGAGGCTGTTGATAATTGAAAGCAACCATCTGGGTTATTAGTCGAGGTGGAGAAACAGCAACAATTCTGTTATTGAGCTGAAGCATTTCTCTGACCACAGTCAATACAAATTTCCATAGTTAATTCGGTTTCAGGTGTTTTTCTTCTGTTCGATATTTTGCAGTAACAAAAAAATCTTTACTATAGAAAAACAAATAGGCATTGAATGCTAACTATGCTTCTCAAGTGAAAATATTTCATGTGCTGAAGGCTTACTACTTTGAATAGGGTCATCCTGCTAGTGTAATAGCAATTTTCTCAAGATCTGTAGGTACCCAACTGATTCTGTCTGCGTTTTTGATTAATTCATTTTAAAAAAAAATTGGAGCAAAGTGTTTTATTTCTGATACATTCCACACAGTTAAGGAAAAAAAAAAAAGGCTTTTTGGTTTAAATGTTTATTGATGGGTTAAATTATTCTTAGAACGGCTATACAAACTGAAATATATCATTAACTATTTTTAAATGAATTTATAGGATGAGCGACAGGAAAGGAACATAAATTAGAATTTTTAAATGAACAAGAATGTATATTTGCACCTTTTTTATTTCCAAGTTTATGAATATTTGTGAATCAGAACTTGAGTAGGAAGATGTCTGCCTCTCTTTTCCTTTAATGACAACAATATAATTTTCCCTGTGTTAGCTAAATGCCACTTCAGATCTGAGGATGAAGAGGGATAAAGAAGGGAAAGAAGATGAAAGAAGGCAACAATAAGTAAATGAAAGCAACCTTTCATGCAGCTTTAAAGAGACTCATAAAGAAACTCTGTGGTGCTTTTCTGCATTTCTTTCTCGTGGATCCTTGCTCCCATATCACCTTAAACATAAGAAACCATATTGCAATGAAATTCAACTTGAATAGAAGCTTCCTCACTTACTATTCCCATTCTATGGGCTTACAAATGTTGGAAATATGCAGAAGAGCTTCTATATTACTAAAGAAAAATTTCTGATATTTTCTAAACATAATTACAAGCGTTTTAGAGCCTGTGTTTCTCATGAATAGCTGGGCTATTTTATTTGTACTCACAAAATAAATAAGCAGAATATTCATAAACGTCAAGGAGAAGGATCCTCTAACATTTTAAGGAATCTACTCAAATTAAACATCTTCAGTAAACAACATTTATTAACAGGGAATGTGAAATGTCTGTATTCTTTTTTTTTTTTTTTTTTGAGAGAGAGAGATTGAGAGGGTGAGTTTGAGCGGGTAAAGGGGCAGAGGCAGAGGGAGAGAGAAAATCCTAAGCAGGGTCCATGCTCAGAGCAGAGTCAACACAGGGCTCTATCCCTTGACTCTGAGATCATGACCTGAGCCAAAATCAATAATCAGATGCCCAACCAACTGAGCCACCCAGGTGCCCTGAAATATTTCTGTATTCTTAAAACAACTTGCCATTTTATTTAAGTCAGAACTTACAGTTAGTATCTGCAATAGTTTTAAAAGAAGGATTTTCAGCTTTGCCTGTGAATCAACAATTTATCATTATAAGTCTCCATACCAGTATTGTTCCTGGAACATTAATTTCAAGAGAAAAAGATCATAAAAAAAACTTAACATACTTCTCCTGGGGGAAAGAACTGCTTCTTTATTAAGAAAGCAAAACAAAATAAAACAAAAAAACAAAACCAAACCACAACACTACAGAGAGGCTCCACTGTGTATACATAATAAGGAGAGGTATGAACCAGGGCAGTTAAATTTGTTTTTTAAAATTAAAGTAATAGGGCACATGGATGCTTCATTCAGTTAAGCGTCTGACTCTTGATCTCAACTCAGGTCTTTATCTCAGGGTGGTGAGTTCAAGCCCTCCATTGGGCTTCACAGTGGGTATGGAGCCTACTTTAAAAAAATGTAATAATAATAATAATAATAATAAAGTAAAAAATATGAAGTAGCCTACTGATACCACCCTCAAGGTGGTAGGAAGACACATCTAGAGAAGAAGGTCAGGAGAAAGATGACCGAAACAAAACAAAACAAAGAAACAAACAACCTACCACCAACAATAAACAATATAGCATTTTAGGATATTATAACTACTATAGGCAGGAAGCAGTAATGGCTGTGGAAAATGGCCAATGAATTTCTGAACAGTGCGCTATAATCACAATCTGATAAATCAAATTCTCAAGTAAATGAACGTTACATGCAAAATCTTGTGATACGAGAGTTGAGGGAGAGAGCAGGATGATAATGTAATGCCCTCAGCTTGGACAGGAGGCCTTTAAAAGAAATCCTCAGTCCCACGGTTTCCTGATGTCATCATTCCCAAGGTGATTTCAAGCATGTATTTGGCAGGCTGGAGAAGAAATGATGAGCATTCTTGATTACTTGTTTAATTCCAGAAACTTCCCTCCAGGTTTGACTCTTTTTTATTGGACATGTGTATAAATAACATAAAGATTGAATGTGTGATAAAGTTATTGTATTTGTTTCCAGAGGAGGTGGTTCAAGATGTGTGTGTCTTTAATATTCCAGTGTAGGTAATATGATAGGCTTACAATAAAACTAGGGTCTTACCTACAGTCCATGGACGAAAGAAAATATTCCAGTTGATTTAAGACAGATTTCTCTCTGCATAAAAACAGTACCTGAATTCTTCAATCCATGACCCTCATTTCCAATAGTATAAGCTACCTACAGTTCATTGTCATTGTGGAAGATGGCTATGACCTGAGTGAGCTATGCTTTGTTACTAGATGCCATATCACTTAGGTAGCAGCAAAGGGGAACCAGTGGTTTAGGTAAAAAGCAGGTGGGGCCAGAGTGTGGGTTGCTACAGTTTTGGATGAAGTTATTTCAGGTCTTAAGGGCAGAGCTCTGCACTTAATTAGACAACCTATTTCAATTTTATGATGACATTTTCTGGGTCTTTCCACAACTTGGAAAACATGGATTCCATTGCAGGATACACATTTCAGGTTGAACAGGCAAGCATATCCTTTGTTGAGATAGTCTGTCTGTGCTAGGGACCAGTAATTTTCTAGAAGTGGCTACTAACTATGTATGTGTGTATTTAGTAACTGCAGAAAGTCTTAGTCCAAAGCCTGGAGACCAGAAATTACTAGCAAAATCATATTACCAAGGTTTCACGCTTGATATTAAGACACCTGTTACTTCATAGCACCTGAGGGAAAAAGCAAACTAAATTTAAAAATTTCTTTCTGGCTACTTAAACTGTATTCAAACTTTCTTACTACAGAAAACCTCATTTAAATTTGCTAAATGTTAGTTTTGTGTAGGTACTTTCATAGAGCTCCCTGGTATAGAATATGCTTCTTCCAATATCCAAGGTGTCCAGTCGTCTGGTGGACCTCTTTCTCTACAATGAGCAGTGATAGGGCCAACACTTTATCCTTGAAGACTGTTGAATGTCTTTGGGGTTGCTAACACACAGCTACCAAGAAAATCACTAAAGTACCAGAGACCTGAATTCTGTCCTCATTCTTTGCCTTTTAACCACGAGGAGCTGAGTTTGGATGGGGGAAAGCAAAACGAAACAACACAAAACGACAACGGCAAGGACAGAAACATCGAAATGGAAAAATTCTAAAGGCGTCATGAAAGACGTAATCCAAAGGTATGAATGTCCCCCTCTTAATGGTTTTTGTTTTTTTGGGCTTCTTTCCTATGAAATTCATTTAGTTCGTGAGACACTCCTGGCCTTTATCTCCTCTTTCACATTCTTTCCTTGGAAAATTGAGTGGTTGGTTTGATTGAAAAGTGTTAGAAAAGTGAACTGAGTGTTCCTAACCCAACAATTTCAAAGAACAAAAAAGCTATTGGAACACTTTAGGTGGGAGATAATCCTTATCATCTTTTTAAGATAATTATTGAAAACTGAATAATAATCATTTTAATTATTTATTACTGTAGTTAGAGTGAACATTTTACAAACATTTGAGAGAAATCAAACATGCATAATCAACTAAAATTTGTCCGAATTATGACTACGATAGTAAATATAACTCTTCCTTCACTCAAGAAATCTTTATCTATGGTCAATTGTATGCTACACTTTGTTCACAGCACTGGGAAGACAGCTGCACTAATATAATGGTAGTAAGGAACAGTAAAGAAAAGGAACCTTCCCATTATAACATGCTAGGCAGTAAGAAGCATTATCTCTAAGTATAAAATGATCAAAAGGAAAATTTCAAGGTTAAGACATTAGAGCAAAGACCAAATATGGAGTGAAGACGAAGCCATGGACCAGGAGATAAGGAGCAATGCTGAGTGCAGGAACATCAGCAAAAACAGGCTTTTCTTGTGTAAGGAACAGCCCAGAGGCCCATGTAGCTACTGTACAGTGAGCTGAGAAAGGTGACCGGAGCTACGTCTGTCAGCAAGGTGACCAGGGTGACACTAAAATAGAGTCATGTGGACCCAAATCACCATCTATCAAATCACTTACATTTTCATATATTATGTCGTGTGCTGTTGAGCATTGGTTGAAACCAGAGTAGCTCATTTCTATTGTTTCATTTTGTTGTTTTGTTTTTCTCTAAAGTAGTTCCTTCTACACTAGTCTTCTGGCCCCTTACATCATTTTAAAACTGTAGAAGTAATGTGTGGAAATACTGCAAGGGAGCAGTCTCTTCTGGGATAAACTGTGAAATGGGCATGTTGGCACTAAACAGTGTATTTGAAAGAACTTGGTAAACTGCCTCTTAGGCTATCCCTTAGCCAACTGTAATTACCTAATATCTTTCACTCTCTCTCCGAAAAATACTCAGATGGTAGTGCAGGTATCTCTTTAAGATCTGATTTCACTGGCAGCATTCTTCACAGTAACCAAGGTAGGGAAACAACATAAGTGTCCATCAATGGACGAATGGATAAAGACAATGTGTTATATATGTGTACACACACACACACACACACACACACACAATGGATTTAATCTTAAAAATGATGAAAGTCTTGCCATATGTGACAACATGAATGAAACTGGAAGACATTATGCTAAGAGAAATAAGCAGGTACAGAAGGACAAATATGTCATGATTCCATTTATATGAACTATCTAAAATAGTCAAACTCAAAAAAACAGAGAGTAGAGTGGTGATTGCCGGAGACAGAGGGAGGGTGAATGGGCAGCTGCTGTTCAAAGGGTGTAAAGTTATAGTTATGCAGAATGAATAAGTTCTAGAGATCCACTGGACAACATTGTGCCTATAGTTAACCATACTATACTGTGTACTTCGAAATTTGTTAAGAAGTAGATTTCCTATTTTTTTTACTATAATAAAAAATAGTAATAAAATGAAAAAAAAGAAAAACGAGAAAAAGCCTCAAAAATGTCCAAAGCTATTTGTGTTATTCTCACACCTGTTCATATCAATTGTATTTTTATTGTAATTATTTAATGTCATTTTTTACAGTTTATTCCAGAGGAAGGGCTTTGACTCCATGTACAATTGTTACTGAATAAATATATAATTATAAGTTTAAAGCTTAAATGAAATGTTTAAGGTATCTATGCATTATTTTAATTTTCCCTTTATTTAACTTTTGAAATTAAATTAATGTTTACTGGTCTCAAATAAAAGGGCATCTACTACATAATGTCACTGCTTGTCATTTCACCCTGATTATTCACCATTAATGATCTTCCTTTGGATCTTCAGAACTCTGTTTATTTCTAGTGCTCCCTTCAATCAGCACAATTGCTGAAGAGTATGAATATCTTAAGCAATATCAGCTAGTATCTCAGGAGTGACAAGCCTCCCCAAACTCACCTCCAGCTAGAGAGCTAGACCCTCATAAGGCGGGACACGCTGCAGATGCCCGGAATGGAAATGAGGAAGAAAAAAATACTATAATATCACCATTTCTCCTAAGGTCTGGTGTTGAAAGAACAAAATATTTACATTTAGGAAAAAAAAAAACCAAAACAGGGCTTCTTAGTGGGATGTTAAGAGGGGTGTTTTATTTCTGACTTAAGTGTCTGCCAGGTTTGGAAAAAAAAAAAATGAGGAGGGAAAAAAATAAAGCTGGAGGACAAAGAGGCAATTGAGCCAAGAAAAGTCAGGTCCAATTAAATTATGTAACCTAACAGCTAACTTTGCATGAGTCAGCTCGCCGCTGAGGGGCACCGAGTTCACTCGGATGTTCCGGCCTGCTCAGGCACAGGCTTTGGCAAAAGGCAATCCCAGGGAGGTTACAGTTTGAAAATATTTGAGTTGCTAAAGATCGTTTATTGGCCAGAAAATGTATTTCCTATTAGTTTCCTGGGAAAGGAATTTCTAAATTAAAAATATGCTCCTCAGGCTTATATATGATAGTCATTAAAGTTTTAAAACTTTTCTGAAGTCTAATTAACATGCACAACTTTGTCACATCATCTGCCCCAATAAATTAATTGTGGGGTCCCCTACATTTCATCTTATTCAAGTATTATCATTTAGGATATTAATTTTCAAAAGTCTTATTCTTGGTGCCAAACCAAGCATATAGAATAAATATGCTTTTTTTTTTTTTGGAAATGCAACATTTGAAAATTATCACATGATTTCTAAAAGTAAAGAGAATTATGCAAGGAGTAACATGCTATGTCATCAAGGAAATAGAAGACTCAAATAAATTATAAATGTCGTGAATGTATATTGTCAAAATAAATATTAAGGACAATTGCACTATTTAACGGAACAAAATTTTCATTTAGAGGCATTATAAATTTATTAAGAATAAAATTCTACTTACTCTTGGTGGACAGATAATCAGAAAAGGAATTTAAAGAGAGGAACATAGGTTTTAAATATCTGTATGAATTCTGACATGGTATTAGAGAAGTAGAAAATGTTTAAGGGTTTACAAGGGTCAGCATTTTGAAGCATTTATGATGTAGTGTGATATATCCCTCGTTAGCAAAAGAAATGAGGGAGAAGCAGCAGCAATAGTGACAACAAAACTTCTGATTTAAAAAATAATAACAATTATACTTACTGAGCCCCCAAACCTTTGGGAAGAATGGAATACTTGGGACTTAGCTCACATATATGTGACTATTACATTTTCAGCTTGCCTGTGGAGCCTGTAAAAGACCTATATATTTAACACAGAAGATAAACATCCTCAGAGAAATCCTAGAGAAGGAGGAGAGTAAGAATAATATTTAAAAAAAGAAAGAAAGAAAGAAAGAAAGAAAGAAAGAAAGAAAGAAAGAAAGAAAGAAAAGGAAATAGCAGAGATCAGTCTCACGGAGAAAGTGACAGCCAGAGCTTCAGGCTGTGATTGTGGAAATAACTAGAAAACAGAGCTCAGAGTTTCAGAATGCTGTTTTAGCTAAAGATGAAACCATGACTCAATTCAAAAGGCTAGATGACACATATCTCCTTTATCTCTGGTTCTAGATACATAAAGTCATTAGTCTTGGGTGTAACTTAAAATTACAATTTACTCACCAAAATATTACCATACTGAAAAAAGAGTTTGTTGAGCGTCTACAATCTGGGTTTCTTGATTTCCTCCCTCCTAGAAATAGCTGATGTCACCGGTGTCAGGGTAGACTTGGGTGTTATATAATATGCATGGTTCGGTTGAAAATCTCATTCACAATGAAATAAAGTCTTTTGTCCAGTATTCAACACAATAGTAGCAAAATTAAATTTCCCATTTGGAATCAATTTTCACCTACTAAATATAGACTTGGTCTGACCACTCTCATTGCCCTGAAGGTTAAGCAGTCATTAATGTCTGTCCCAGAAATCTTGTGTTCTCTTCTAGAGGAATCCATGAAATTTGACAGTTCGCAAGTAAGGTAAAATCTCAGACATCTTATAGTTCTTGATATCGTCATTGCCTGGAATCCATTGCTTTAACAAGGCTCACAAAGCCTTTCCGGATGCAGCAAGCATTGCTTGGTTATCCAGCATGATCCTTTGTTCTTGTTGACCTGCCCCAATCTGCCTGGCCATAATTAGACCTTTATACAACTATATTCCTACTATTCTGACTGACTTTTATTTTGTCTCTTCTTATATACTATTCCCTTTTTCCTTATACACATTCCCTCATATTCCACTTACATATGGATAAGAATTTCATAGGATACATTCATCTTTTAGGTACTGACTAATGCTGATTAGATTTTCAACATATTGGCCATTTAGCATGCTCTTTGGTCAGTGAAAATTTTTGAACACCTTCCCCACATTTTGAAGAATTTCAATTTATGAGTGCATAATTTTGCAAGACCGGGACCTATAATTCAGTTTTCCAGTCTCTTTTATAACTATGCCAATTAGATATACCTAATTCAGAAGTTAGTGAACCTGAAAAATTAGGCCACATAGAGGTTCCATTCTGATGGAGGAGCAACAGGGATATTCAGCTTTTAGAGTCAACGGTGGCAACCATATTACTGGTTGGGTCCAGAATCTGGTACAGTGATGGGGTTTTAATGTTCATGCTTCCTGACAATAGAAATAGAAATGTGTCACATGATCACAAGTATTGCAACCTGTAGATACTTTGGGAGATATATATATAAGATATATATATTACATAGCATATATTAACCCTCTAGGTTCCAATTTTTATTTTCAGGACAACCTAGAACTTCAGTAAATATAAACATTTTTAAATAAATAATTTCATTTAATTTTTATAGAATTATTTCTATTTTCAGTAAAGAACAGTGACAGAAAAAAAAAATAATTGTTACCAAGAGTACGGTAGGTAAAAGACTTTCACAGAAAAAGAGAATGAAGAATTGGTTATTGGACTGGTTTCAGTGTGGTAATGATGAAATCATGCTTTTATTACAAAAGGGAACAGTGTGGCCTGGCCTCATACAGAGTTAAGCAGTGAAATTATCACCTGTGCCATTTAGAAAGATGTGAAAAATGAAGGCAAGACAGGGAGCTATATACATCAACTGATACAGTATATTATCAAGCACATGAAGAATTAAAAAAAAAAAAACTAAAGAATTGTTCTGGTTTTTCTAACTATATAGCGGAGCTAAATAAAAAGAATGGAAAGACATGAATTCTGAGTTCAAAACAAAGTCAAGGGGCGCCTGGGTAGCACAGCAGTTAAGCGTCTGCCTTCGGCTCAGGGCGTGATCCTGGCGTTATGGGATCGAGCCCCACGTCAGGCTCCTCCGCTATGAGCCTGCTTCTTCCTCTCCCACTCCTCCTGCTTGTGTTCCCTCTCTCGCTGGCTGTCTCTATCTCTGCCAAATAAATAAATAAAATCTTAAAAAAAAAAAAAAGTCAAAGGTGAAGAGACTACCTCTCTCCTAAAAAGAAGCTTATCTCTTTCAGATATAATATTCATATAGCCAAAATTCACACCAAGGATTTGCTGCTTTGGGCTGCTAAGTTAGATCAGCTCAATTCCTAGCCTCGTTGGATTCAGTCATTTATCAGGAAAGATGAGACTAAAATGTTGTAAAGGGTCATAAGAAAAGATTCATGGGACTCAAACCCAGAAACCCCACTGATCATGTCTTGCCAGCCAAAGCACTTGTGTGTGTACATCCTTTTAACCATTTGACGGAGCCATTTCTTCACTGCCTCAGAATGCTGAACTAACTCATTACAGCCGCAGCAGGTAACTTGCAAGGAGAATCCGAATATCTTCATTTTACTGCCCCCAAGGTCTCATTTTTTTCTGGTCCTATAATAAGAGTAAGATCAGCATTTACCTTTGGGGTCCAATCGCAAAGTCAAACCCGGGCAAAGACAGCTTATTTACAAAAAAGAAGAACCGAAAGCTTTCTTTTTCTATATCTATACATGTGTGTGTGTGTGTGTGTGTGTGTGTGTGTACTAAAAAACAAAACATGAACTGTGTGTGTGAAATTTATAAATTCTAAATAAGCTTAACCAGGAAAAGAAACATAAATTTATATTAGAAAAGATATTGATTTTAGTGCAGTAGGAAACAGTCTATGCTGATGGGTGATCTTCAAAATTCTCTGAAAGATTGCCCTTGAATGGTACAAGCCTCGCTGCTCAGTTCTCCTGGGAGTTAAATACTTTACCCCTCAGGCCTCAACCATGACATTCTATGGACTGGAAAGTTCTGGCCTCTCGTGTCGAGTTGGAACAGAATGTGATGCCATTGTCACTCCAAAGCTTGCTGCAGAAGTAAGCTAAAGCTGCATCTTACCCGGTACCCCCATCCTCGCTTATCCCTTCTCCCCTCCCTATTTCACTTTTCTCACTTGAGCATTCTGTCAATAAATTACATGAACAGAAAACACAACTCAGGTTCTGCTTCTAAAGAGCCCAACCTAAAGCAACGTGTATGAGGAGAGGTTCTAGGAAACACAGACACGGTTTGGGTTTCCAGAACCTGGCCATCTTTCAAGTGGTTGCAAATAAGGATACCATCACTGATGGTCAGGACCATGTTGATAATTCTAAGTACATGATTACAATGCAGTTGCTAGAACTTTCGACTATGACCAGGAAGGAGAAACAAGTGAAAAAACTGCCTGCAATGGCTTATGTAACGCTGTGGCATTGGAAAGGCACAATGGAGCTAGCAATTCCGGAGACTGTGGAATCATGTGGGTGTTGGAGATCACTACTGATACACTGAAGAGAGAAACTGACGGCTCCATTCAATTCATCATGAATTTAAGGCCAAGTATTAAAGTCAGTGGAATATTATTCAGCCACCAGAAAGAATGAATACTTAAAATTTACATCGACATGGATAAAACTGGAGGGTAGTATGCTGAGCGAAATAAATCAATCAGAGAAGGACAATGATCATATGGTTTCACTCATATATGGAATATAAGAAGCAGCGCAGATGATCAGAGGGGAAGGGAGGGAAAACTGAATGGGAAGTCATCAGAGAGGGAGAAAAACCATGAAAGACTCTTAACCCTAGGAAACATACTGAGGGTTGCTGGAGGGGAGGTGGGTGGGGGCATGGGGTAACTGGGTGATGGGCATTAAGGAGGGCACATGATGTGATGAGCACTGGTTGTTATATGCAACTGATGAATTATTGAATACTACGTCTGAAACTTATGATGTACTATACGTTGGCCAACTGAATTTAAAAAAACTGCCTTCAGATTTTGTATTTGTAATAAGAGATAATTTGTTTGCGGTGAATACATCTGGTTTTAAAAAGCAAAAAAATAAATAAATAATAAAAATAAAGTCAGAGGTCCTCATTGGCAGTGTTTAAAATGACCCTCTTGGCTCTTGCAAACAGAGGGCTGATGATATTGAAAAATCAAGCTCAGGATGTAATAATAACATGGATTTTTAGTCCAGATGAAATTTCTATGCCAAAGTCAGAGTCTTCAGAAAAACGAGTGGAATGAACAGATGCTGACACTAATATGGAGAAATCTGGGTAGAAAAATTTGAGAACTTTGAACACTGAAACCTCTGGGAGGCAGAAATGAACCTCCTGCCTTAACACACGCTTTATTTGAGGACTGTACCCTTCTCCCTTGCTTGGAGATTATGCAGAAGCTTTAAATGAGGCAAATGATTCACACGGCAGTGATGGGCCCACCACTTCTCCTGCCACTTACACTAATGACTAAGGTTTTTCTTTTCTAGCCTCAGGCAGGTATAACTGACATTTAACATCATGTAAGTTTAAGGTGTATAGGGGCACCTGGGTGGCTCAGTCATTAAGCATCTGCCTTTGGCTCAGGTCCTGGTCCCAGGGTCCTGGGATCAGGCCCTGCATCGGGCTCCCTGCTCGGCGGGAAGCCTGCTTCTCCCTCTCCCACTCCCCCTGCTTGTGTTCCCTCTCTCGCTGTCTCTCTCTGTCAAATAAATAAATAAAATCTTTAAAAAAAAAAAGAAAAAAAGGTGTATAATGTAATGGTTTGATACATGCATATGTTGCAAAATGATTACCAAAATAAGGCCAGTTAACATCTCCATCAGCTCATATAATTGCCCACTTTTATTTTTTTGTGGTGAGAATGTTTAAGATGCCCTCTTTTAGCAACTTTCAAGGATATAATACAATATTGTTAATTATGATCACCATGTGTGACATTTGATCCCGAGAACCGATTTATCTTATTACTGGAAGTTTGTACCCTTGACAATATCTCCTCGTTTCCTCCACTTCCCAAACACTGATAACCACCATTCTCCTCTGTTTCAATGAGTTGGCTTCTATAGATGGTATCTATACGTGAGGTCATAGAACACTTGTCTGACTTATTTCACTTAGCATAAGGCCCTCAAAGTCTATCTATATTGTCACAAATGGCAGGGTTTTCTTCATTTTATGGCTGAATAATATTCTACTTTATGGCTGAAGGTATATAGGTTAGATAGATGGATAGATAGATAGATGATAGATAGATGATAGATAGATAGATAGATAGATAGATAAATAGATGATAGATAGGTAATCTCATATTTTCTTCATCTGTTGACTAACACTTAAGTTGTTTTCATATCTTGGCCACCGTGAATAATGCTACAATAACCATGGGAGTGTAAATATCTCTTTGAGATAGTGATCTATTTCCTTTGGATATATATTCAGAAGTGGGATTGTTGGATCACGTGGTAGTCCTATTATTATATTTTTAAAGAAACTCTATATTGTTTTCCATAGCAGTTGTTCTAATTTTTATTCCCACCAAGGGTGCATAGGAATTCCCTTTCTCCACATCCTCGCTAGCACTTGTTATCTCCTGACATTTTTTATAACAACTATTCTAACAGATGTGAAGTGATATCTCATTGTGGTTTTGATTTGCATTTCCCTGATGATTAGTGATATTGAACACATTTTCATATATGTCTTCTTTGCATGTGTTCTTTGGAAAAATGTCTTTTCAGGCCCTCTGACCATTCTTAAATTACATTATGATGATGATGATGATGATGGTTGCTATTGAGCCACATGAGTTATTTATATATTTTGGATATTAACCCTTTATTAGATATATAGCTTGCAAATGACACCTATCACAGCTACTAGCATGTTTCATTCCTTTTTCTGGGTACTAGTTGTATAAAGCAAAAACAAACAAAACAAAATAAACAAACAAACAACCCCCCCCCCCCCCAAAAAAAAAATCTTTGCCAATGTCACCAGCGTCAAGAAGCTTCTGCCCTATGTTTTCTTCTAGGACTTTTATGGTTTACCAGTAAGTTTTGTTTGTTTCTTTGTTTGTTTTCCTACAGAGATCTAACAAAGGAACAGCTGGGCTTATCAAGGAAAGAGCGTTATTGTGAATACAGGTACTGAACCTGACAAATAGGTGGTATTAGCAGAAACAAAGAGCACATGCCCAAGAGTGGATCCTGAGGAAGCTGGATAAGGAAAATGAAACATAAAGCTGGAAAAGAAAAATTTTGTTAAAATAAAGCACTCTCCAAAGATATGGCATTTGAAGTTCTAGCAAAGCCTTGGGGGACAGTGTTGATAAAGTGCTGGAGTGGTTCTTGGGAGTTTGACAAAAATGAAATACAAAAGTAAGGAGGGCTACACTAGACTATGAAAGAAGAAATACAAAGGTTCAGATAATTGGGAATCCTCTAAAAGATCCAGCATGTAGGGCCTGCAAACTCACTGGCCAGTAGTGGTTCCTAGGAATCCCAGAGCATAGCCTATTTACCAAGTGATGAAAAATGCTCTAGTACAACTTGTTCTTGTGAGCCTGAGCTGATGGAGTAAGAAACTATGTCAAATCCCAGAAAAAAACTTGTCTCCCTCAAGGACTTCAGGGATGGTGTTTCCCTCAACCACCAGTCTGGCCCCATGGAAAGTAACAGTGGACTTCCACAACATTATGCCAGATATGGCATTTTTACTGAAACAAATTACCATGGCATTTGACACGTGGTATGCTGTTTTTGACCTAGTCTGTGCATTCTTGTTTCTGAGAACAAAGAAGGCAAAAAGCAGTTCACAATCATCTCATTTGGATGGCGGTCTATATTCACATGTTGCCCTAGGATTCTGCTATTTATCTAGCTCTCTGCCACAACATAGTCTAATGAAAGCTGAAATCTGGAAATTCTGCAAAACATCACCACTGGTCTGTTCTGGTGATTCTGGTGTGTTACTCAAACCTCATGCTCTGGATACTTTTGGGAGACATGTGTACTGTAGAAGATGAGAGATTAACCTTACAAAGTTTTAAAGGCTTGCCATATGGGTGAACACGTCATCATTCTAGTGTTCTTGTGCACACTACGGACATCACCTCCAAGATGAAGTACCAGTTATTAAACTCCTTATCATTAAAAAAATAAGTACAAACATATCAGCTCCTGCAGTTTGGAGACAGCATATTCTGCCCTTGGAAATACTCCTAGATCTTTCCATCAAGTGACATGAATGTCCGTAGGTTTTGAGTAGAGTCCAATGCAAGTGCAAGCAGAGTGTCACTTTGGCCATATGACCCATCAGATGCCACGGTAATAGGCATATCCATAGTAGAAAATCATTTTGCGTAGTGCTCTGAGCAAAGCACAGGAAAAGAGTTTTACTGCAAAGCCATCGAATTCTGTCACCATCAGCAACAGAAAACCATGCACCATTCGAAATCAGCCCATGGCATGTTAATAACAGTTGGTAGAGACTGAGCAACTAACCATGGCTTGCAAATGACCTTGTGACTTGAGCTTCCTATCATGAGCTATTCACTTTCAGGTTCACTACCTTTTTGAGTTGTTAAGTAGGCATAATAACATCCATCCTAAGATGATAGTTGGACATTTGGTACTAGGTATATGTAATCTGTATAAACAGGTGATCCAAATACTCATGTCAGTCATCACTATCATACCAACACTGTTGCCATTAACTATGGACTCATGAAATATTCCTTATATGAGCTAAGGGCAGAATAAAATTACTAGATTTGGTTCCTGGATAAATTAGCCTGTATGTTGGTGTGAACTAAAACTGGTCTGGTCTGCTGCTAGGCTACAGAAATGGGTAGGTATGGTGTTAGAGCCACTATGAAGTAGATTATTCTCCAGAGGATGGGCTTTTAGTACTGCATCTGGTCATCCACTTGACATGGAGAGAAAGTATTCTCAGTTAAGAATATACATGGATTCATGTGCATTTTCAAATGGTTTGGCTGGCTGGTCAAGGGATCCTGGAAGAAGCAAGATTTAAAATTGTGGAGCAGATGTTTGGAAAAGAGTCATATAGACAGACCTATGCACAATATACCAATCGTGGGTCTCTTTGTTTAACATATTCCAGAAAGCATCTACTGGAGAAAATTCACTGAAGAAAAAAAATGGGCAGAATTATTTGGCCAAGATATATGAGGCTCAAGATTTATGAGTCTCTTTCCTCAGCTACCTCGCAGATTGTGCAATGCAGTACACAGGTGGCAGAGATCAAGTCTACGCCAACACTCATGAGTGTGGACATCCTTTCACCAAGCCTGATCCAACTATTGCTGCTCTTGAATGTCTGGCCTGCTTGCAAAAAACAAACACCACACACACACACACACACACACACACACACACACACACACACCACACAACCCAAACAAAAATACCTGACCTCCCAACAACCTGTACACTTGCAGAGACCTACAAGACACTTGTTGGCAAGTTGATTATATCAGAACAGTTCTTTTTTTTTTTTTTTAAGATTTTATCTATTTATTTGACAGAGAGAGAGGCAGCCAGTGAGAGAGGGAACACAAGCAGGGGGAGTGGGAGAGGAAGAAGCAGGCTCCCAGCGGAGGAGCCCGATGTGGAGCTCGATCCCACACTCTGGGATCATGCCCTGAGCTGAAGGCAGATGCTTAATGACTGAACCACCCAGGCGCCCCTACATCAGAACAGTTCTAAATTTTACTAAAAACTACATTTCATAGCTTCTTGCCCTTTCTTATCTTACCTCATTATGTTATCGTTTTTCTTAGAAGTACTCCTTTAATAATTAAATATTCATAAGTTCCCATCTCAGACTCTGCTTCTATGGTATCTGACCTAAAACAAGCACATTTAACAGAGATTGAGATTACAATCTGTTAGTTTAACACACAGGCAGATGTTCTAATTGTTTGCTTGATTGATTAACTGAAATCTCTACTCAACTGTGCCTTTCTATAAATGAAGTTGAAAGACAGAAATTACTTGCTGAGAGGAAAAGAAGGAATCTAAAGACTTAGGGAAATTGTAATGTTATGAAATCCCTAAATATATCTCTTAAACAAATCCAGGAGATCCTATTTCTACCTTAAGATTGATAAATATATTGGTGAGAGGAGTGATGGCATGTTTATCATTGGCCACCATAATTGTTTTCTGTAAAATGTTTTGCGGTTGAAACAAGGTTCCTTATTTCAATAAGGAAAGAGGATTTTTGAGCTGTTAAATCAAAGTGGTAACAGTTAACCTTCAAAGGCCAGGTGAGCAAGGTACCCATAATCAGGTTGACCACTGCTAGAATCTTTGGTGGTGGATAATAGATCATTAGGGTCCTAATTTATAAATGTGTGAATAACCCACAAAGTAATATTTGATCTATTTAACAAGGAAAACAACCCTGACCCAGATTTGAGTTGCCTTGAGAACAACAATAATCTTTCGCTTATTTTCCAGACCCACTTGATTCTCAAAGGCAGACTCATTTGAAGAAAGGGAGAACTGGGAATCTTTGAAGAAATATACTCTAACAGAAATAAAATTGTGCACTGAGTATCTACTCAATAGATGATATGCTTTCAGGGTATTCCTGGGGGAAAAAATTCACTGGAGAAAGAAAACATGCATATAGTATGGAGATTACTTTACAAAGACCATGACCTAAAGCTAATCCCTTGGAATACAAAATATCATAGCAGTTGAATGATTAGGGTGGGGATTTAGAAAGTTCAAGCGACAAATGGAGTTTTGAACTGAATATGCAATAAATTAGGTTCATTGGAAACCAAAGCTTATGTCAAGATGATTTTCCCGTTAATCCTTTATACTGACAGTTAGGCTGTTGTAAAAGAATTAACCCTATGGCTTGGATAAAGGGGAGTCAAGAAGTGGATGATCATGAATAAGCCCTTGTCGGGTCAGGATAGATGGAAAGACATTTGGGTTCATCTGCAACAACCTGAGACTGTTCTCACTGCCTTCCAAGTTCTGACTCATAAGGCACTGCTACACCCTGACAATCTGGAAGATGATGCCCTAGCTGGGTTACAAGCCTTAGCAATTTAGTCTTCAGGTGATACAGCAAGTTGGATACATAAGAAGGGTGGCCTCTGTAGCACCTGGGTGAGATGAAATATTACCAAGGACTTGGGATTGCTCTTGAAATATAATGACTTGGTTAATGCAGTAACAACCTGTTCTGTGTATTCTAAACAAAGTCCAAGGCAACTGCCAAAGAAGTCTGGGGCCACCCACAGAATTCCCAATTGGTGAGGAATCGACAAATTGATTATGTTGGCCCCTTCCCTCCACGTGAGGGTTCTAAATATGCTTTGTTTATGCGGACACTGCTACTGGCTTAACCCTAGCATTTCCCTGTCATTAACACAAATCAGGCTGCCACCATTAGGGGACTAGGGAAGTGAGTACCATGTGTGGATGCACTCATTGAATAGATAGTGATCAGGGGGTCACTTTTCAAAGATCATTATGTGCAAGACTGGGCAAAAGAACATGCCATTGAATGAAAGTTCCATCTCCCCTATAACCCACAAGCAGCAGGGTTGATAGGAAGAATGGAATAATAAAGCAGCAAATGAAATTATGAATTAGTGAAATCACCTTGGCTGAGTGGACTCAAGTCCTATCCCAGGTTTAAATACATGTAAATGATCAGCCAGGAGGGCCTTTTACCCCACATGGCAGACTGGGGACCCCTGTTGAACTACTCAGTACTGTAAAGAAATAGAGGTGGTGGGAAACAGCCATTGCCTCAACTCTCACTGTGAATCAATGTACTCTGCTGCTAAAAACACTAAGCCCCATCACACCTGGGAGATGCATTATCTACTGGAATTTACAGTGGAATGATGTCCTCTGGGATGGGTGAATTACTTCATACTTCTGGGTAAGGGGGAACTACTCAATTTTTTTGTGCTGCATAAGGGGGAACTACTCAATCTTTTTGTGGGGCAAAGCCAACTACCTGAAGACAAAATTAAGTCACCTGAGCATGTAGTTTACCTTTCTCATGTACTTACTCCTTCCAGGATGTCCCCATTGCCAAAATTCACACCTTTAGCTTCTTGGAACTTTTCTATGATCATTTAACTAAGAAGGAACATTTAAAAAAATAGGGTTACAAGTATAAGATAATTTTGCACTATTTCGTGACATAGTTGGAAGTGAATCTTGGGACATAATAATTACAGTAGAGGTAATTACACTTGGGGAGGTGAAGACAGTAGGGGAGGATGATTTCATTTTGCATTGGATAAAGCTGACCTGTCCTTTTCACCTGGAAGAAAAGACAATCCAAGGTAAAGATTTATGGAAGTTCATAGAGGAAGGTGAATGGTTTTGTCAATAGTTAGGAATTTTTAACAAAAGCTGTTATGGGATTAGTTAAAAGGACATTTTTAGGAAAAAAAATGGCAATTGTCCAAAGCTTGCTTTCACACATAAGCTTTCAAAAATTAGATCAGTAAGATAATCTGCCCTGTGGAAGTCAGTCAGTCCTTTTCCCCATTCTTATTGCTTTTGAAATGGTTGTACAAACAGAATGACCTTCGTATCACATGTTCATCAATATAATTTTCCTGTCAGCAATTACTGATCTGGCTACCAGTCCTGTTGAGTACTCAATATTGCCAACAGCAAAAGAGAAACTAGCCCTTATCATAGTACCAAGAGCTGATGGGGCCAGTTGATTCCAATGCATCCTCTCCTTCATGGAAAGTACAACAGATACCTACTGTATTGTATTGTAATTTGAGTTTTGTCTTCCCTGCTCATGATACATTCTTTATAATGTCATTCATTAAGCTCCCCAAATATCATATTCACCATATGTTCTTATGCTTAACTTTTAATATTTCTAAAATATTTATTTTATGGTGGAGAATGATGAAAATAGGTAATTTCCTTGGGATTTGCTGATCTTAGTGTGTCTGTATCACCTACAAGAAGCTGGGTTTATGAAATAGAAAAATATTTTTTGAAACCTTGTAAGTTTGAAGTCATGTCCTACATGATATGGCACATGTTCTGAACCAGAAAGTAATATGTTTCACTGTTCCTCTGATAGCCAGAATATATGGGTGGTTCCCCCAAATATTATATACACACATATATACATACATACATATATAATACATATATGTAATATATGTATATATAAAGAAATAATTCCACAAAAGAAGCAGCAAAGCATTTTATTAAGAAGTTCAGACTGATGTTTGGGTATCTTTGCCACTAAAAAAATAAGACTATCTATCTCTATCAGTTATCCATCTATCATTTCCATCTACCTTACAGTCTGTTCAAGCTGCTTTAGCAAAATACTACAGACTGGTTAGCTTATAAACAACAAAAATTCATTTTTCGTAGTTCTGGAGCTTGGGAATTCCAAAAATAAGTCCAGAACACTTCTTGGTTCATAGCTGGTACCTTCTCACTATATCCTCTCATGGTAGAAGGGATTAGAAAGCTCTGTGAAGGTCTCTTTTTTAAGGCACTAACCCCGTTCATGAGGACTCCACCCTCATGACTTAATTACCTCTCAAAGCCTCCATCACACAGGGGCATTAGAATTTCAACACCTGAATTTTGGGAGACACAAACATTGAGACCAGAGTACAATCTGTACATATGGATATAGATATCAAATGATTGCTCTACGTGTGGGTTCTGTAGGGTATATATGAGCCCAGGATCCCTAGAATGCTTCACAAACTCTCATATTCACTATGAGGTGGAAGTTAAAGGAGTTGTACCACAACACTGTGGAGGGAGGTAAAACTAAACAAAGGTAGAAATGTATTATTGTGCCCTGAGATAAGGATTCTGAGATGGTCACTGAAGATATTATTTCCTTGCCTGTATAATATATACATATATATGTATATAAACTGACTTTCCCTTCTTTGCAGTATTTTTTGGACACAGTATGAGCATGATTTCATTTTTTCAGAGCTAGTTAACTCTCAGTTAATTAAGAACATTCTAACTTTGTTGTTCTTATGGCTTTGTTGTCATTGTTGCTGTCTTGCATCAGTTTAGATGGGCTATCTTGGCAAGCTCAGAGGTAGGCTGTATTGGATAATTGTCGGTATAATCGGTTGACCAGCATGACATACACTTTTTCTCTGGGCAAAATTTAACTTATGAGATTCTATGACTCTCAGAAGTAGAATCTAGAATCTTACTTTTCTAATATTTGGCTGTGTCTCAGACATGTCACGTCAAATACTTCTGTTAGGCACTTCTTCACAGAACTTTCAGAAATGACTGCCATGTAGAACGAGTCTTTCACTAAGTTTATCTGGATCAATGCAGCAGCAGTGGTATCATATTCTGAGCCCACCTTGAATGATGAAAGCGATGGTGTCTCTGCTGAGAAGAAGCAGCGAAGATTCTTCACGGTAATAGTCCTGTGATGCAATTTAGACAACATTCCTGGCTGAACACCTGCCAAACCTGATTCTGTTGGATTTCCTTGAATATTTGCACGTGACTTAATGCCATTTAATAAATCTCTTTTCTAATAAAACTAGCTAGTGTGGGTTTGCTATATTCAATTCAGAAAAATAGTGTTACTCTTATGCACCATCAAATACAACGCACCACTCCTAAGATCCCCTTATTGTATTGTACTATAGCTTCCTATCTCTGTCTTTGTCTCCCCAGCGAAAATACAAATTAAACAAAGGCAGAGGATAAATCTAACTTCTTTAAAAAAAAATTTAATCTTAGTACTTAATACAGAGACTGGCACAGGTTGGGATCTGAAAAATATTTATTAAGTGACATGGATTGATAACAAAGTTGCTAACTTACATATAAATATTAAATATTCACATTTGATTTTTATTTGCTCCATCATAATGTCACATTATGTTTTCTACTGGATAATTATCTTATCCAATATATAACAGGACATTAAATAGAAACAATGCCATGTAAACGTTTTTGTAAGTGTTGCATTCAGCAAAATTTACTCTAAAAAGAAGAGGGTTTATGGAGGAAATTTGATTTGGGGAAGATCACTACAGAATAAATGCAAATTTGTAACAAGGGCACTAAGAAAAATAAAACAACCCTAAAAAATTAATAGAAAAACATGTAAATTTCCCAATAAATAAATAAACACTATAATATATAAAGGATGTAACCTCTAAAGAACAGGTGAAACTACTTGAGATTTTGGTATCATGGGCAACAAAAGCACAAAACGCACAGAGATGGTAGAGATCCATGCAAAGCTTGAGGTTGATGTGGGCACAGCAGAAGGAACACAAGGTGAATGGACATGTAAGTGACTGGATTCTACTGCTGCTCTTTACATTTTGTTGTTTGATGAACTCTGAATCCACCTGATGCTACTTAATGATGTGAAACATTAATGAATTGGGAAAAATAACATATGAATCAATGCAAATTTTGCATTAAATTGACATCTTCTTTATGTTTCCCAGTCACATTCAACTACTTCTCAATACTACAAAATAGTGTGTAAGTTATATGACAAACGAAATAAATACCTGAAAATTCTTAAATATCTTATAATGGATACAATTTTAAATTACTAAAATGACTTTCACTTATGGAGTGCCCACTATGTTCCAGGTATTTTGCTAGACACATTTTGTATATGATTGGTAACCATAACAAACAAACATGCATATTTACTGTTAGAAGCTATTCTCAGACTTGAGGCTATCTCTCATTCTACAAATTACTCAGCATCCTACACTCACACATCAGAAACTAAAAGGTAGGATATAGTTGGCAAGACACTCCAGAATTTCACTCCAGACTCTTGTAATTCCAAACTGCAAGTGTTCTTATATACCTTTTATACTGAAACAGCAATATTTAAGAATCTGACTATTCGGAGGCAATAAAGAGATATTCCCAAATCTAAGTATTTTCTAAATTGAAGGCAAAACAGGGTACTTATTTTTGCAAGTTAATTACCATCTCTACACACACATGCCACTGAGATACCATTTCATTCAGTCTGTGTCAAATTTGAATTTATAAAACCTACAGTGATACCTCCCGAAACTTAAATATCAACCAGCCGATGAGTTTACAGCTATTTTCATTTCTCTGTTACACATTTTGAAACATGAAATGCTGTATTTCCTGAAACACAAAATGCAATATTTCCTGAAAATATATAATGTTATATTTTCTGAAATATTAAAAATTTACATCTTCTGCTTTCCATTCATGGACTCAGACTGTTTTAAATCCACACTCTAAATATATCATTTCGTTAATACTATCAAGTCCATAGCTGAAGAGTAAAATTAGTTTTTCTCCCCATAAAATTGCACCTAGTGATAGAAACAGGGCAGTAAAATACAAACTGCACCTAAGTGTTGGGCAAGACTAGAAAGGAATTTCCCAGAGAAGGTAATGTTAATGAAAGGCTTGTTTGAGCATCAGTAACCCATGGGCTTTGCAATAGGAAAGACTTTTAGATTGAATACCCCTCTAGCCTTTATTAGTTACAAGATCATAACAATGTATTTAATTTCTCAAAATTTCATTGTCTTCATCTGTTAAAACTAGTAATTAATCATTTAATTGTTTTGATTTTACCTTATATTGGATGTGCTCAATATTATAACACATGCGCACACACAGACACTTAAATAATTTTATTTGCCTCTTTCTCTTATTTCTCTTCCTATTATCTATTCCACTGCTTTATACTACACCCTAATGCCTTCCCATAAATTAAATAACATCCCTTTACTATTTATCCAGCAAATACATAATTCATTCTTAAAATATACTGGGTTTTGTGATAATTTCTATCAAAATGAATAATTTGTCTCAGATAAAGTCACTTTTAAATTAAAGATACGTAGAAGCCTGAATACCATATGATTTTACTCATATGTGAAATTTAAGAAACGAAACAGATGTACGAAGGGGAAGAAAAAAAGAAAGAGGGAAACCATAAGACACTCTTAGCTATAGAGAACAAACTGAGGGTTGCAGGAGGGGTGGTAGATGGGGCGATAGGCTACATGGGTGATGGGTATTAAGGAGGGCACTTGTGATGAGCACTGGGTGTTACATGTAAGTGATGAATCACTAAACTCTACTTCTGAAACACTACATGTTAACTAACTGGAATTTAAATAAAAATTGAAGAAGAAGAAGGAGAAGGAGGAGAAGGAGGAGAAAGAAGAAGAAGAAGAAGAAGAAGAAGAAGAAGAAGAAGAAGAAGAAGAAGAAGAAGAAGAAGTGGGAGCTATATACATCAACTGATACAGTATATTATCAAGCACATGAAGAATTAAAAAAAAAAAAAAAAACTAAAGAATTGTTCTGGTTTTTCTAACTATATGAGCTAAATAAAAAAAGAATGGAAAGACATGAATTCTGAGTTCAAAACAAAGTCAAGGGGCGCCTGGGTAGCACAGCAGCTAAGCTGGCCTGCCTTCGGCTCAGGGCGTGATCCTGGCGTTATGGGATCGAGCCCCACGGCCAGGCCTCCGCCATGAGCCCGGCTTCTTCCTCTCCCACTCCTCCTGCTTGTGTTCCCTCTCTCAAGCTGGCTGTCTCTATCTCTGCCAAATAATAAATAAAATCTAAAAAAAAAAAAAAAGTCAAAGGTGAAGAGACTACCCTCTCCTAAAAAGAAGCTTATCTCTTTTCAGATATAATATTCATATAGCCAAAATTCACCAAGCGATTTGCTGCTTTGGGCTGCTGTTAGATCAGCTCAATTCTAGCTCAAGGCTGGATTCAGTCATTTATCAGGAAAGATGAGACTAAACAAGTTGTAAAGGGTCATAAGAAAAGATTCATGGGACTCAAACCCAGAAACCCCACTGATCATGTCTTGCCAGCCAAAGGACTTGTGTGTGTGTACATCCTTTTAACCATTTGACGGAGCCATTTCTTCACTGCCTCAGAATGCTGAACTAACTCATTACAGCCGCAGCAGGTAACTTGGTAAGGAGAATCCGAATATCTCTTACTCTACGTCTCAAGGCCTCATTTTTTTCTGCGGGTCTCATAATAAGAGTAAGATCAGCATTTACCTGGGGTCCAATCGCAAAGTCAAACCCGGCAAAGACAGCTTATTTACAAAAAAAGAAGAACCGAAAAAGCTTTTCTTTTTCTATATCTATACGTGTGTGTGTGTGTGTGTGTGTGTGTGTGTGTGTGTACTAAACAAAACATGAACTGTGTGTGTGAAATTTATAAATTCTAAATAAGCTTTCAACTAGAAAAGAAACATAAATTCTATATTAGAAAAGATATTGATTTTAGTGCAGTAGGAAACAGTCTTTACGCGATGGGTGATCTTCAAATTCTCTGGAAAGATTGCCCTTGAATGGTACAAGCCTTCAGTTTACCAGTTCTCCTGGGAGTTAAATACTTTTCTTACCCCCTCAGGCCTCAAACCACACATTCTATGGACTGGAAAGTTCTGGCCTCCTCGTGTCGAGTTGGAACAGAATGTGATGCCATTGTCACTCCAAAGCTTGCTGCAGAAGTAAGCTAAAGCTGCATCTTACCCGGTACCCCCATCCTCGCTTATCCCTTCTCCCTCCCTATTTCACTTTCTTTTCTCACTTGAGCATTCTGTCAATAAATTACATGAACAGAAAACACAACTCAGGCCCTGCTCTCTCAAAGAGCCCAACCTTAAAGCAACTTTAAGAGGAGAGGTTCTAGGAAACACAGACACGGTTTGGGTTTCAGAACTCACATCTTTCAAGTGGTTGCAAATAAGGATACCATCACTGATGTCGTAACTGAAGTGTTGATAATTCTAAGTACATGATTACAATGCGTAGTTGCTAGAAACTTTCGACTATGACCAGAAGGAGAACAAGTGAAAAACTGTGCCTGCAATGGCTTATGTAACGCTGTGGCATTGGAAAGGCAATAATGGAGCCAGCAATCTCGAGACTGTGGAATCATGTGGGTGTTGAGATCACTACTGATACACTGAAGAGAGAAACTGACGGCCCATTCAATTCATCATGAATTAAGGCCAAGTATTAAAAAGTCAGTGGAATATTATTCAGCCACCAGAAAGAATGAATACTTAAAATTTACATCGACATGGATAAAACTGGAGGGTAGGCGTTGAGCGAAATAAATCAATCAGAGAATACAATGATCATATGGTTTCTCACTCATATATGGAATATAAGAAGCAGCGCAGATGATCAGAGGGGGAAGGGAGGGAAAAAACTGAATGGGAAGTCATCAGGAGAGGGAGAAACCATGAAAGACTCTTAACCCTAGGAAACATACTGAGGGTTGCTGGAGGGGAGGTGGGTGGGGGCATGGGGTAACTGGGTGATGGGCATTAAGGAGGGCACATGATGTGACATTTGTTGACTGGTTGTTATATGCAACTGATGAATTATTGAATACCACGCCTGAAACTTATGATGTACTATACGTTGGCCAACTGAATTTAAAAACTGCTCAGGATTTTGTATTTTTGTAATAAGAGATAATTTGCCTATGTGAATACATCTGGTTTTAAAAGCAAAAAAATAAATAAAGCCAATGAAAAAATAAAGTCAGAGGTCCTCATTGGCAGTGTTTAAAAATGACCCCTTCTTGGCTCTTGCAAACAGAGGCTGATGATATTGAAAATCAAGCTCAGGATGTAATAATAACATGGATTTTTAGTCCAGATGAAATTTCTATGCCAAAGTCAGAGTCTTCAGAAAAACGAAAATGAACACATGCTTGGAAACCAGCCATAGGCAGAAAATCATAAAACCAATCCCTGAACACTGAAACCTCTGGGAGGTAGAAATGAACCTCCTGCCTTAACACACGCTTTATTTGAGGACTGCAAATTCCTCCCTTGCTTGAGATTATGCAGAAGCTTTTAAATGAGGCAAAATGATTCACACGGCAGTGATGGGCCCACCACTTCTCCTGCCACTTACACTAATGACTAAGGTTTTTCTTTTCTAGCCTCAGGCAGGTATAACTGACATTTAACATCATGTAAGTTTAAGGTATAGGGGCACCTGGGTGCTCAGTCATACATCTGCTTTGGCTCAGGTCCTGGTCCCAGGGTCCTGGGATCAGGCCCCGCATCGGGCTCCCGTTCGGCGGAAGCCTGCTTCTCCCTCTCCCACTCCCTGCTTGTGTTCCCTCTCTCGCTGTCTCTTCTCTGTCAAATAAATAAATAAAATCTTTAAAAAAAAAAAAAAAGAAAAAAAGGTGTATAATGTAATGGTTTGATACATGCATATGTTGCAAAATGATTACCAAAATAAGGCCAGTTAACATCTCCATCAGCTCATATAATTGCCCACTTTTTATTTTTTGTAGAATGTTTAAGATGCCCTCTTTAGCAACTTTCAAGGATATAATACAATATTGTTAATTATGATCACTATGTGTGACATTTGATCCCAGAACCGATTATCTTATTACTGGAAGTTTGTACCCTTGACAATATCTCCTCGTTTCCTCCACTTCCCAAACACTGATAAATCCACCATTCTCCTCTGTTTCAATGAGTTGGCTTCTATAGATGGTATCTATACGTGTAGGTCATAGAACACTTGTCTGACTTATTTCACTTAGCATAAGGCCCTCAAAGTCTATCTATATTGTCACAAATGGCAGGGTTTTCTTCATTTTAGTGGCTGAATAATATTCTACTTTATGGCTGAAGGTATATAGGTTAGATAGATGGATAGATAGATAGATGATAGATGAGATGATAGATAGATAGAAGATAGATAGATAGATAGATATAGATAGATGATAGATAGTAATCTCATATTTTCTCTCATCTGTTGACTAACACTTAAGTTGTTTTCATATCTTGGCCAATCCGTGAATAATGCTACAATAACCATGGCGGTGGGGCAATATCTCTTTGAGATAGTGATCTATTTCCCTTGATGATATATATTCAGAAGTGGGATTGCTGGATCACGTGGTAGTCCTATTATTATATTTTTAAAGAAATTCCTATATTGTTTTCCATAGCAGTTGTTCTAATTTTTATTCCCACCAAGGGTGCATAGGAATTCTTTCTCCACATCCTCGCTAGCACTTGTTATCTCCCTGACATTTTTTATAACAACTATTCTAACAGATGGAAGTGATATCTCATTGTGGTTTTGATTTGCATTTCCTGATGAAGTGATATTGAACATATTTTCATATATGTCTTCTTTGCATGTGTTCTTTGGAAAAATGTCTTTTCAGGCCCTCTGACCATCTCTTAAATTACATTATGATGATGATGATGATTGATGGTTGCTATTGAGCCACATGAGTTATTTATATATTTTGGATATTAACCCCTTTATTAGATATATAGCTTGCAAATGTTCTTCTCCCATTCCGCAGGGAATGCTTTTTCATTGCGCTTATTTCCTTTGCTGCCAGAGCTTTTTAGTTTGGTGTAGTCCCATTTGTTTATTTTTGCCTTTTTGTTGCCATTGCTTTTGGTGTGATATCTCCCAAAAAAAAAAATCTTTGCCAATGTCACTCAAAGCCAAGAAGCTTTGCCCTATGTTTTCTTCTAGGACTTTTATGGTTTACCAGTAAGTTTTGTTTGTTTCTTTGTTTGTTTTCCTACAGAGACTCAACAAAGGAACAGCTGGGCTTATCAAGGAAAGAGCGTTATTGTGAATACAGGTACTGAACTCCTACAAATAGGTGGTATTAGCAGAAACAAAGAGCACATGCCCAAGAGTGGATCCTGAGGAAGCTGGATAAGGAAAATGAAAACATGCTGAAAAGAAAATTATTGTTAAAATAAAGCAACTCTCCAAAGATATGGCATTTGAAGTTCTAGCAAAGCCTTGGGGGGACAGTGTTGATAAAGTGCTGAGTGGTTCTTGGGAGTTTGACAAAAATGAAATAGCCAAAAGTAAGGGGAGGGCTACACTAGACTATGAAAGAAGAAATAACAAAAGGTTCAGATAATTGGGAATCCTCTAAAAGATCCAGCATGTAGGCTGCAAACTCACTGGCCAGTAGTGGTTCCTAGGAATCCCAGAGCATAGCCTTCATTTACCAAGTGATGAAAATGCTCTAGTACAACTTGTTCTTGTGAGCCTGAGCTGATGGAGTAAGACTATGTCAAATCCCAAGAAAACTTGTCTCCCTCAAGTGACTTCAGGAGTGTTTCCTCAACCACCAGTCTGGCCCCATGGAAAGTAAACAGTGGACTTCCACAACATTATGCCAGATATGGCATTTTTACTGAAACAAATTACCATGGCATTTGACACGTGGTATGCTGTTTTTTGACCTATGTCTGTGCATTCTTGTTTCTGAGAACAAAGAAGGCAAAAAGAACAGTTCACAATCATCTCGTATTTGATGGCGTCTATATTCACATGTGCCCAGGATTCTGCTATTTATCTAGCTCTCCTGCCACAACATAGTCTTAATGAAAGCTGAAATCTGTACCAATCAAAACATCACCACTGGTCTGACTTTGGTGATTCTGGTGTGTACTCAAACCTCATGCTCTTGATACTTTTGGGAGACATGTGTACTGTGGAAGATGAGAGATTAACCTTTACAAAGTTTTAAAGGCTTGCCATATGGGTGAACACGTCATCATTCTAGTGTTCTTTGTGCACACTACGGACATCACCCCAAGATGAAGTACCAGTTATTAAACTCCTTATCATTAAAAAAATAAGTACAAACATATCAGCTCCTGCAGTTTGGAGACAGCATATTCTGCCCTTGGAAATACTCCTAGATCTTTCCATCAAGTGAGACATGAATGTCCGTAGGTTTTGAGTAGATTCAATGCAGTAAGCAGAGTGTCACTTTGGCCATATGACCCATCAGATGCCACGGTAATAGGCATATCCATAGAAAATCATTTTGGCGTAGTGCTCTGAGCAAAGCACAGGAAAAGAGTTTTACTGAAAGCCATCGAATTCTGTCACCATCAGCAACAGAAAACCATGCACCATTCAAATCAGCCCATGGCATGTTAATAACAGTTGGTAGAGACTGAGCAACTAACCATGGCTTGGAAATGACCTTGTGACTTGAGCTTCCTATCATGAGCTATTCACTTTCAGGTTCACTACCTTTTGAGTTGTTAAGTAGGCATAATAACATCCATCCTAAGATGATAGTTGGACATTTGGTACTAGGTATATGTAATCTGTATAAACAGGTGATCTCAAATACTATGTCAGTCATCACTATCATACCAACACTGTTGCATTAACTATGGACTCATGAAATATTCCTTATATGAGCTAAGGGCAGAATAAAATTACTAGATTTGGTTCCTGGATAAATTAGCCTGTATGTTGGTGTGAACTAAAACGTCTGGTTCAGTCTGCTAGGCTACAGAAATGGGTAGGTATGGGTGTTAGAGCCACTATGAAGTAGATTATTCTCCAGAGGATGGGCTTTTAGTACTGCATCTGGTCATCCACTTGACATGGAGAGAAAGTATTCTCAGTTAAGAATATACATGGATTCATGTGCATTTTCAAATGGTTTGGCTGGCTGGTCAAGGGATCCTGGAAGAAGCAAGATTTAAAAATTGTGGAGCAGATGTTTGGAAAAGAGTCATATAGACAGACCTATGCACAATATACCAATCGTGGGTCTCTTTGTTTAACATATTCAGAAAGTACTTACTGGAGAAAATTCACTGAAGAAAAAAATGGGCAGAATTATTTGGCCAAGATATAGAGGAGGCTCAAGATTTATGAGTCTCTTTCCTCAGCTACCTCGCAGATTGTGCAATGCAGTACACAGGTGGCAGAGAGATCAAGTCTACGCCAACACTCATGAGTGTGGACATCCTTTCACCAAGCCTGATCCAACTATTGCTGCTCTTGAATGTCTGGCCTGCTTGCAAAAAACAAACACCACACACACACACACACACACACACACACACACACACACACACACCACACAACCCAAACAAAAATACCTGACCTCCCAACAACCTGTCACACTTGAGAGACCACAAGACACTTGTTGGCAAGTTGATTATATCAGAACAGTTCTTTTTTTTTTTTTTTTTTAAGATTTTATCTATTTATTTGACAGAGAGAGGCAGCCAGTGAGAGAGGGAACACAAGCAGGGGAGTGGGAGAGGAAGAAGCAGGCTCCCCAGCGGAGGGAGCCCGAGTGAGCTCGATCCACACTCTGGGATCATGCCCTGAGCTGAAGGCAGATGCTTAATGACTGAACCACCCAGGCGCCCTACATCAGAACAGTTCTAAATTTTACTAAAAACTACATTTCATAGCTTCTTGCCCTTCTTATCTTACCTCATTATGTTATCGTTTTTTTAGAAGTACTCCTTTAATAAAATATTCATAAGTTCCCATCTCAGACTTCTTTCTATGGTATCTGACCTAAAACAAGCACATTTAACAGAGATTGAGATTACACCGTTAGTTTAACACACAGGCAGATGTTCTAATTGTTTGCTTGATTGATTAACCGGAAATCCTACTCAACTGTGCCTTTCTATAAGAAGTTGAAAGACAGAAATTACTTGCTGAGAGGAAAAGAAGGAATCTAAAGACTTAGGGAAATTGTAATGTTATGAAATCCCTAAATATATCTCTTAAACAAATCCAGGAGATCCTATTTCTACCTTAAGATTGATAAATATATTGGTGAGAGGAGTGATGACATGTTTATTATTGGCCACCATAATTGTTTTCTGTAAAATGTTTTGCGTTGAAAACAAGGTTCCTTATTTCAATAAGGAAGAGGATTTTGAGCGTTAAATCAGTGTGAACAGTTAACCTTCAAAGGCCAGGTGGCAAGGTACCCATAATCAGGTTGACCGACTGCTAGAATCTTTGGTGGTGGATAGAAATAGATCATTAGGGTCCTAATTTATAAATGTGTGAATAACCCACAAAGTAATATTTGATCTATTTAACAAGGAAAACACCTGACCCAGATTTGAGTTGCCTTGAGAACAACAATAATCTTTCGCTATTTTCCAGACCCATTGATTCTCAAAGGCAGACTCATTTGAAGAAAGGAGAACTGGGAATCTTTGAAGAAATATACTCTAACAGAAATAAAATTGTGCACTGAGTATCTACTCAATAATAGATGATATGCTTTCAGGTGGCCTTGGGAAAAATTCACTGAGGAAAGAAAAACATGCATATAGTATGGAGATTACTTTACAAAGACCATGACCTAAAGCCAATCCCTTGGAATACAAAATATCATAGCAGTTGAATGATTAGGGTGGGGATTTAGAAAGTTCAAGCGACAAATGGAGTTTTGAACTGAAATATGTAATAAATTAGGTTCATTGGAAACCAAAGCTATGTCAAGATGATTTTCCCACGTTAACTTTATACTGACAGTTAGGCTGTTGTGTAAATTACCTATGGCTTGGATAAGGGGAGTCAAGAAGTGGATGATCATGAATAAGCCCTTGTCGGGTCAGGATAGATGGAAAAGACATTTGGGTTCATCTGCAACAACCTGAGACTGTTCTCACTGCCTTCCAAGTTCTGACTCATAAGGCACTGCTACACCCTGACAATCTGGAAGATGATGCCCTTAGCTGCGGTTACAAGCCTTAGCAATTTAGTCTTCAGGTGATAGCAAGTTGGATACATAAGAAGGGTGGCCTCTGTAGCACCTGGGTGAGATGAAATATTACCAAGGACTTGGGATTGCTCTTGAAATATAATGACTTATTAATGCAGTAACAACCTGTTCGTATTCTAAACAAAGTCCAAGGCAACTGCCAAAGAAGTCTGGGGCCACCCACAGAATTTACTTGGTGAGGAATCGACAAATTGATTATGTTGGCCCCTTCCTCCACGTGAGGGTTCTAAATATGCTTTGTTTATGCGGACACTGCTACTGGCTTAACCCTAGCATTTCCCTGTCATTAACACAAATCAGGCTGCCACCATTAGGGGACTGGGAAGTGAGACTATGTGTGGATGCACTCATTGAATAGATAGTGATCAGTCACTTTTCAAAGATCATTATGTGCAAGACTGGGCAAAAGAACATGCCATTGAATGAAAGTCTCCATTCCCTATAACCCACAAGCAGCAGGGTTGATAGGAAGAATGGAATAATAAAGCAGCAAATGAAATTATGAATTAGTGAAATCACCTTTGGCTGAGTGGACTCAAGTCCTATCCCAGGTTTAAATACATGTAAATGATCAGCCAGGAGGGCCTTTTACCCCACATGGCAGACTGGGACCCTGTTGAACTACTCAGTACTGTAAAGAAATAGAGGTGGTGGAAACAGCCATTGCCTCAACTCTCTACTGTGAATCAATGTACTCTGCTGCTAAAAACACTAAGCCCCATCACACCTGGGAGATGCATTATCTACTGGAATTTACAGTGGAATGATGTCCTCTGGGATGGGTGAATTACTTCATACTTCTGCAAGGTGGGAACTACTCAATTTTTTGTGCTGCATAAGGGGGAACTACTCAATCTTTTTGTGGGCAAGCCAACTACCTGAAGACAAAATTAAGTCACCTGAGCATGTAGTTTACCCTTCTCATGTACTTACTCCTTCCAGGATGTCCCCATTGCCAAAATTCACACCTTTAGCTTCTTGGAACTTTTCTATGATCATTTAACTAAGAAGGAACATTTAAAAAAATAGGGTTACAAGTATAAGATAATTTTGCAATATTTCAGACATAGTTGGAAGTGAATCTTGGGACATAATAAGCAGTAGAGGTAATTACACTTGGGAGGTGAAGACAGTAGGAGGATGATTTTCATTTTGCATTGGATAAAGCTGACCTGTCCTTTTCACCTGGAAGAAAAGACAATCCAAGGTAAAGATTTATGGAAGTTCATAGAGGAAGGTGAATGGTTTTGTCAATAGTTAGGAATTTTTAACAAAAGCTGTTGGTGGATTAGTTAAAAGGACATTTTTAGGAAAAAAAATGGCAATTGTCCAAAGCTTGCTTTCACACATAAGCTTTCAAAAATTAGATCAGTAAGATAATCTGCCCTGTGGAAGTCAGTCAGTCCTTTTCCCCCATTCTTATTGCTTTTGAAATGGTTGTACAAACAGAATGACCTTCGTATCACATGTTCATCAATATATCCTTTCCTGTCAGCAATTACTGATCTGGCTACCAGTCCTGTTGAGTACTCAATATTGCCAACAGCAAAAGAGAAACTAGCCCCTTATCATAGTACCAAGAGCTGATGGGGCCAGTTGACTTCCAATGCATCCTCTCCTTCATGAAAGTACAACAGATACCTACTGTATTGTAATTTGAGTTTTGTCTTCCCTGCTCATGATACATTCTTTATAATGTCATTCATTAAGCTCCCAAATATCATATTCACCATATGTTCTTATGCTTAACTTTTAATATTTCTAAAATATTTATTTTATGGTGGAGAATGATGAAAAATAGGTAATTTCCTTGGGATTTGCTGATCTTAGTGTGTCTGTATCACCTACAAGAAGCTGGGTTTATGAAATAGAAAAATATTTTTGAAACCTTGTAAGTTTGAAGTCATGTCCTACATGATATGGCACATGTTCTGAACCAGAAAGTAATATGTTTCACTGTTCCTCTGATAGCCAGAATATATGGGTGGTCCCAAATATTATATACACACATATATTATATATACATATATAATACATATATGTAATATATGTATATATAAAGAAATAATTCCACAAAAGAAGCAGCAAAGCATTTTATTAAGAAGTTCAGACTGATGTTTGGGTATCTTTGCCACTAAAAAATAAGACTATCTATCTCTATCAGTTATCCATCTATCATTTCCATCTACCTTTACAGTCTGTTCAAGCTGCTTTAGCAAAATACTACAGACTGGTTAGCTTATAAACAACAAAAATTCATTTTTCGTAGTTCTGAGCTTGAATTCAAAAATAAGTCCAGAACACTTCTTGGTTCATAGCTGGTACCTTCTCACTATATCCCTCTCATGGTAGAAGGGATTTGAAAGCTCTGTGAAGGTCTCTTTTAAGGCACTAACCCGCTCATGAGGACTCCACCCTCATGACTTAATTACCTCTCAAAGCCTCCATCACACAGGGGCATTAGAATTTCAACACCTGAATTTTGGGAGACACAAATATTGAGACCAGAGTACAATCTGTACATATGGATATAGATATCAAATGATTGCTCTACGTGTGGGTTCTGTAGGGTATATATGAGCCCAGGATCCCTAGAATGCTTCACAAACTCTCATATTCACTATGAGGTGGAAGTTCAAAGGAGTGTACCACAACACCGTGGAGGGAGGTAAAACTAAACAAAGGTAGAAATGTATTATTGTGCCCTGAGATAAGGATTCTGAGATGGTCACTGAAGATAATTTCCTTGCTGTATAATATATACATATATATGTATATAAACTGACTTTCCTTCTTTTGCAGTATTTTTTGGACACAGTATGAGCATGATTTCATTTTTTCAGAGCTAGTTAATCCTCAGTTAATTAAGAACATTCTAACTTTGTTGTTCTTATGGCTTTGTTGTCATTGTTTAGCTGCTCTTGCATCAGTTTAGATGGGCTATCTTGGCAAGCTCAGAGGTAGGCTGTATTGGATAGTCGGTATAATCGGTTGACCAGCATGACATACACTTTTTCTCTGGCAAATTTAACTTATGAGAGATTCTATGACTCTCAAGAAGTAGAATTCAGAATCTTACTTTTCTAATATTTGGTCTGTCCTCAGACACAGTCACGCCAAATACTTGTTAGGCACTTCTTCCACAGAACTTTCAGAAATGACTGCCATGTAGAACGAGTCTTTCACTAAGTTTATCTGATCATGCAGCAGCAGTGGTATCATATTCTGAGCCACCTTGAATGATGAAAGCGATGGTGGTCCTGCTGAGAAGAAGCAGCGAAGATTCTTCACGGTAATAGTCCTTGATGCAATTTAGACAACATCTCTGGCTGAACACCTGCCAAACCTGATTCTGTTGGATTTCCTTGAATATTTGCACGTGACTTAATGCCATTTAATAAATCTCTTTCTAATAAAACTAGCTAGTGTGGGTTTGCTATATTCAATTCAGAAAAATAGTGTTACTCTTATGCACCATCAAATACAACGCACCACTCCTAAGATCCCCTTATTGTATTGTACTATAGTTTCCTATCTCTGTCTTTGTCTCCCAGCGAAATATGAAATTAAACAAAGGCAGAGGATAAATCTAACTTCTTTAAAAAAAAAATTTAATCTTAGTACTTACATGAGACTGGCACAGGTTGGGATCTGAAAAATATTTATTAAGTGACATGGATTGATAACAAAGTTGCTAACTTACATATAAATATTAAATATTCACATTTGATTTTTATTTGCTCCATCATAATGTCACATTATGTTTTCTACTGGATAATTATCTTATCCAATATATAACAGGACATTAAATAGAAACAATGCTCATAAACGTTTTTGTAAGTGTTGCATTCAGCAAAATTTACTCTAAAAGAAGAGGGTTTATGGAGGAAATTTGATTTGGGGAAGATCACTACAGAATAAATGCAAATTTGTAACAAGGGCACTAAGAAAATAAAAACAACCCTAAAAATTAATAGAAAAACATGTAAATTTCCCAATAAATAAATAAACACTATAATATATAAAGGATGTAACCTCTAAAGAACAGGTGAAACTACTTGAGATTTTGGTATCATGGGCAACAAAAGCACAAAACGCACAGAGATGGTAGAGATCCATGCAAAGCTTGAGGTTGATTGGGACAAGCAGAAGGAACACAAGGTGAATGGACATGTAAGTGACTGATTCTCTACTGCTGCTCTTTACATTTTGTTGTTTGATGAACTCTGAATCCACCTGATGCTACTTAATGATGTGAAACATTAATGAATTGGGAAAAATAACATATGAATCAATGCAAATTTTGCATTAAATTGACATCTTCTTTATGTTTCCCAGTCACATTCAACTACTTCTCAATACTACAAAATAGTGTGTAAGTTATATGACAACGAAATAAATACCTGAAAATTCTTAAATATCTTATAATGGATACAATTTTAAATTACTAAAATGACTTTCACTTATGGAGTGCCCACTATGTTCCAGGTATTTTGCTAGACACATTTTGTATATGATTGGTAACCATACAAACAAACATGCATATTTACTGTTAGAAGCTATTCTCAGACTGAGGCTATTCCTCATTCTACAAATTACTCAGCATCCTACACTCACACATCAGAAACTAAAAGGTAGGATATAGGCAAGACACTCCAGAATTTTCACTCCAGACTCTTGTAATTCCAAACTGCAAGTGTTCTTATATACCTTTATACTGAAACAGCAATATTTAAGAATCTGACTATTCGAGGCAATAAAGAGATATTCCCAAATCTAAGTATTTTCTAAATTGAAGGCAAAACAGGGTACTTATTTTTGCAAGTTAATTACCATCTCTCACACACACATGCCACTGAGATACCATTTCATTCAGTCTGTGTCAAATTTGAATTTATAAAACCTACAGTGATACCTCCCGAAACTTAAATATCAACCAGCCGATGAGTTTACAGCTATTTTCATTTCTCTGTTACACATTTTGAAACATGAAATGCTGTATTTCCTGAACACAAAATGCAATATTTCCTGAAAATATATAATGTTATATTTTCTGAAATATTAAAAATTTACATCTTCTGCTTTCCATTCATGGACTCAGACTGTTTTAAATCCACACTCTAAATATATCATTTCGTTAATACTATCAAGTCCATAGCTGAAGAGTAAAATTAGTTTTTCTCCCCATAAAATTGCACCTAGTGATAGAAACAGGGCAGTAAAATACAAACTGCACCTAAGTGTTGGCAAGACTAGAAAGGAATTTCCCAGAGAAGGGAATGTTAATGAAAGGCTTGTTTGAGCATCAGTAACCCATGGGCTTTGCAATAGGAAAGACTTTTAGATTGAATACCCCTCTAGCTCTTATTAGTACAAGATCATAACAATGTATTTAATTTCTCAAAATTTCATTGTCTTCATCTGTTAAAACTAGTAATTAATCATTTAATTGTTTTGATTTTACCTTATATTGAGTGCTCAATATTATAACACATGCGCACACACAGACACTTAAATAATTTTATTTGTTCCTCTCTTCTCTTATTTCTCTTCCTTATCTATTCCACTGCTTTATACTACACCCTAATGCCTTCCCATAAATTAAATAACATCCCTTTACTATTTATCCAGCAAATACATAATTCATTCTTAAAATATACTGGGTTTTGTGATAATTTTCTATCAAAATGAATAATTTGTCTCAGATAAAGTCACTTTTAAATTAAAGATACGTAGAAGCCTGAATACCATATGATTTTACTCATATGTGAAATTTAAGAAACGAAACAGATGTACGAAGGGAAGAAAAAAGAAAGAGGGAAACACAAGACACTCTTAGCTATAGAGAACAAACTGAGGGTTGCAGGAGGGGTGGAGATGGCGATAGGCTACATGGGTGATGGGTATTAAGGAGGGCACTTGTGATGAGCACTGGGTGTTACATGTAAGTGATGAATCACTAAACTCTACTTCTGAAACACTACATGTTAACTAACTGGAATTTAAATAAAAATTGAAGAAGAAGAAGAAGGAGAAGGAGGAGAAGGAGGAGAAAGAAGAAGAAGAAGAAGAAGAAGAAGAAGAAGAAGAAGAAGAAGAAGAAGAAGAAGAAGAAGAAGAAGA
>NW_024423897.1:48665100-48683585 GCF_017311325.1 Ursus maritimus
GAGGAGGAGGAGGAGGAGGAGGAGGAGGAGAGGGAGGAGGAGGAGAGGGAGGAGGAGGAGAGGGAGGAGGAGGAGAGGGAGGAGGAGGAGGAAAGGAAGAAGAAAAGGAAGATGCATTTAAAAAAAAAAAAAGCAAACCTAAGACTCATGGGAACATGTAAGCTATATTAACACAGATGCTCATTCTTTTTGTATTGAAGGAAGTGGCTTTTGACCCTGGTTGCATACTGGAATCTCCTGAAAAATGCTAAAAATATTATACTCTGTCCACATTATCAGAAAGTCTACTTTAATTAGCTGTATTGGAAGTTAGTGATTCCTGTATTTTAAAGCTTAACATTTGATTTGAATAGATATCAGTCTTGAGAATTACTAAGGCCATTAATAGGGTATTAATACAGTTCTTAATTACTGAAATATTGTTGACATTCAGATATGTTTGTTGAATTCTGTTAGACAAATTTCCAAGGTGGCTCCTAAGACTCCCTGCACCCTAGTATAAACGTCCTGTATCTTCCCCTGCCCTTGAGTGTAGGCAGAACTTGTGAATCTTACGGGATTTTCACTCTCTTGAATAGGTTACATTATATAAGACTCCGATTTAGGAGATTGGGTGGAGATATGTGAAGCAAGTGAGATTCTCCTTCTAGCTGTTGTGTTTTGAGAGGGACTTATGACTAGGATTGAAGGTAACTTGTAGGAGATGAGAGCAAACCCTTGCCAAGAGCCCACAAAACAACAGAACCTCAGTCCTACAGCTTCAAAGAATTGAATTCAGACAACAACTTGAAAGAGCTTGGAAGAGACACCTCAGGCTCAAAGAAGAACACAGGTCTCACCAACACATTCACTCCTTCCTGGTGAGACCCGGAGCAGAAGACCCAGGGAATCTCTGCCTGGCCACCTGACTCAGCGCAATTCTTGGATAATACATTTGTGCTGTTTAAGCTGCTGAGTGTGTCGAAATTTGTTAAGCTTAATAGAAAATGCATGGATCAACAAATACACATTTTTTATTGTGATGACAACCAAGTGATTTTGCTGTCATCCTTTTTATTCAGACTGAGATCATTATCCTATAAATCCCATATTTTTGGTTCAACTCCTAATCTCCCAGTAGTTATTAGTCAAGAAATGGTGATGAAAGAGAATGTGATGACAGAAGTTATTATGAATAAAATGAGTGGGTAGTTTTCAATTCAATTATAATGAAGACATCCAGAGGATGTAGACATTTCCTAATCCGGTGTAGGTACAGAAGACTTTGAATTTTAAAAGGGGGAAAAAGTGCTTATTAAGAACTTTAGTCATACAAGGACAATTTTCTTCCAAGTAATCTCTACTTGCTCTAGAATATTGCAATAAGTAAGATGATTACATGGAAACAAAGCTGAGCAAGCACGGTAGTAATAGCTGTCACTAGACTAGAGTTTGACACATGTTTAACATGTATTGAAGCAACCAGAAATGTTTCTGTTTTCTGATATGCTTTGGAAATATGAATATATATGAATCTGAATATCCCATAAACATAAAATTACTGCGTTCCATTATAAATATGCTCTTGAACTTCCACTATTATGCATTAATGTTTGTAAGAACTGGGGTGACTCACCTCAGGGTTCTTCTCTAAACAATGTATATGAGAAGCGTGCACCATTTTACTGATTTTTTCTTATGGCATTGATGCTAGAAATGTTTCATGTTTTTGTTGTTGTTGTTATTTTTCTCCTAAGCATTTAAAAAAAATGACACTTGATGTCTTAAAGGTCAGAAAGTCATAAGTTAACAATGTAAGTACTTTCACTCACTGCTCTTTACCTGTTTTTCCTTTATAATTTGCTTGCGTTATTCCAATGTTTCAAAACAGTGTGAACTGAGGCATTATTAAAGGCCAAGGTAAGTTAATAAGATCATTTTATATTCTAGTTATTGTTCATATCACTTGCATTTCCTCCCCCTATTTTGTGAGACTAAAATAAACAGTATTGTGGTAAGTTAGTTTGACAAATGTGCTCATATTAGAACTTTCCTCTGCTCTCTAGTAATGAAAGTATATTCAATACATAATAACCTTAAACACAACCTTTGTTCTCTAAACATGTTTCCACTTGAAATATTTTATAATTTGGAAACTAAAATATCATGCATTTAATGTTTTTTCTCAATAATGTCCTTAATATTAGTATTCAAATTACTTAAAGAAATAAGGCAACTTCCTCTCTACCCTGCCTCCCATTTTATCAAGGTCAGTTGCCTCTATTCTCCTCCAATGTGAGCTGGTTACTCTATTCATTAAGGCCAGTGTCATGGATCCCACAGTGAGGCTTCCCTCATCCAGTTTCTCAGGCTGACTCCACTTATTCTGAACATCTGTCTTTCTTAAGTTACTCTCTCATTTCCTGGAGCAAATTCAGTCCTCATGAAAGGAAATCTAGGAAGGACATAGTTTGAGTCCCTTCATGGGAGCAAATATTTTCATGATGTTCTTATAATCAATTAATATTCTAGGATATCTATTCTACCTTTAAAATATTTACTCTTCAAAAATGTGAAGGCACTGTCTTACTGTTTTCTAGTATCCAGTATTCCTATTGAAAAGTCTGCTGCCATTTTGATTCTTACTCTTTTTTTGCTGCTGGTGGTAGAGGTGTTCTTGGCACTCTTGATATTATATTATGATGCTTACAATGGATTTGCAAAATTTCAATAACTAAAGTCTCAATTTCCAAGATCTCCTAATTGTTCTCAGATTATTTTGTATCAAACATCCAATTCTAATTTATGTATGAATATTTTCATATACACTAAATGTAATAATTGAAGTTTTGTTTCTTTTGGTTCCCCAAAGTATTCATTGTTTTTATCTAGATCCCTCAACTTCTGCTCGTTTGCTCAGAACATGGTACTGAACAGAAGTATTCCAGCTGTGAGTACAGGTTTAGTGCTTCTAGATCAGCAGTCTTTTCTTTAAGTTGAGAACAGACAGGAAGAAAATGCGAGGGGCAAATGGAAATTGTAGCTGTTGTTTCCCTCTCCTTATCTTTTCTGTCTTGCAATGGTACTACGTGAGGTCCCTTGTTTGCATTAATTGTTCCATAAGCACACTAACCTGTCCCTTCACCTTCAGCTTCAGCTATCACCTCCCTCTCTGATTTCTGCCATGCCCAATTTTGGATTGTTTTTTCTTTTCAATCAAAGTCTTTCATTTATTCATTGGTATCTCCATTTGCTTTGTAATTGTGGAGTTCCAATATGCTGTCTTTAACTAAAACTGTAAAATAGAAGAGTTGTGGGTTTTTTTCAGAGTAGGTGATACATGGAAAAGCCCCAATTAACACATAACTGTGTTTTCTGACTTTTCAATGTAAAATTCCACACTTATTTTTAAATTGGCTTTTACATAAATTGACATTTGTTAATTGCAACTCTATTTTTGTGGAATATTGTCTTTTATTCTTAATGCATGTCGCTCCTATTTTTTTTTAATTAAGCTATATTCCCTTTCTATGGAGTCATATAATGGTACACTGATTTTTATATGATTCAATTTGAAAAAAAAATTAACAGTGTTACATTTTGGTTCCTGATATTAAAAAAAAAAAATAGTCCATGAAGTGATGCATTAAATAGTAATGGAGAGATCAGGCTGATATAGCAATTATTGGAATGTTATTTGTTTTTATGCCTCAGTATTGAATAGATTATATAAAAACTCTAGAATGTAAGCTCTTTAAAAGCATGGACCATGTCTTTATTCATCATTTCTCTATCCCTGGTGCAAATATTGGGTAAGGTATCAATAAATATCAATGAAATGAATAACTTTACAGATACTTCAGGTTTAAAAGTCTGTCTATCTGTCTCCCGTCGCCTCCAAAGGAAATTAAATAGTACTTCCAAAATAGAAAAATAGTCAGGTCTTCCACCTCTAAATGTAGGCAACGTTTTACATGTAAATGGGATGATTAGAGATGAAATTCTAGTTCAAGAAAAAGGGTAAGGAGGGGTGCCTGGGTGGCACAATCGTTAAGTGTCTGCCTTTAGCTCAAGGTGTGATCCCCGCGTTATGGGATCGAGCCCCACGTCAGGCTCCTCTGCTGGGATCCTGCTTCTTCCTCTCCCATGCCCCCTGCCTGTGTTCCCTCTCTCTCTGTCAAATAAATAAATAAAATATTTTTACAAAAAGAAAAAAAAAGTAAGGAGAGGAGTTTAAAACAAACAAACACGTAATCCCATAAAATTATATGGCTGGCATGATGGAAAAACTTCAGTTTCTTAAGTACCCACAAGAAATAAAGTGGACGATTTTATTTTATTCAATAAATATTTATATAATAATGCCTACTGTGAATCAGTAACTGATCTCAAGTATGTTGCAAATATTAACTTACTTAGATCTCATAACACTATGAGATTGTTAGCTTCAATTTGCATATGAAAAAAACTGAAGCACAGAAGGTTTAATTATCTTGTTAGTGATCATACAGCTAGAAAGTGGTGGAACCACTACTGAACTTAGGTAATTAGACTCAAGCTTTCACGAGTTTAACCAGTAGTCCTCACTGCCCCATGTAAATATCTAAACACAAGGATATTAATGTGAAAAAAAACCCAGTAGTGTTGAGTGCTTATATGATATATCATGGACATCAGTAAAATTTAAAATAAGTATCCAATGTATTAACTGGTGAACTGGCATAATGTCTCTGAGTAAACCTGCCATGAGGAGGGTAGTAAAGTGAAATATAGACGTATTTTATTGTGCATTGTTTCAGAATGATGGCTCCTTGTCAGCACTAACAACTGTTATGAAATATGCATATAGATACATATCTATGCATATACACAAACATATTGGTATGTGTCACTATATATCCAAGTAATATTAAAAAAAAAACTTCCAGTAAGTAATTTAGAAAAAAGAAATGTACAAATATTTAGCATGTACCTTAATCAAAAAGTCTTAACTACATTCTCTTTATATTTAATTTATATTCACAACCAATCAGCAAACTTATTCAGAGCAAGAATCTTTTATTTTAACACACAGACACCCTTGCATATGAGCATTTATAATTTTGCATAGAGCTATGGAAATGATTAGAGAAGATATAGTTCTTTCTAAATTAGGTATTTTCATTCACTTGAAATATGCCTACACTTATTCTCTCAAATTATGGTTCATCATCTATATGTTCCTTGGTTTCAGAATAATATCTAGACTTGTTTCCATTCAATGACTATGAAATTAATTATATGATATATGGTATCAGTTAAGGGTTTCTCGATTCCAGGAGCTATAGTTTGAGGACTCAGCACAGTATTTGGAGTGCATTCTGAAGTTCGTGAATCCACAGTACATATGTAGATGCTTAAAAATCTTCACACAACCTCCAATTCCATCTGCAAAATTGTCACATATGTGAGTTTTGTGTATATACTAGTGTGTATGAGGGAGAAAAAGAGGTTCATTAGATTTCAACTTTTTAAAGTTTTCATGGTAGAAAAACTTTTGGTAACATAGCTTCGCCTAGATTTTAGGATTTAGACTTCAACTATTAACTGTCACAAATATTCTTTGCATAATTGACCTAACTTCCAATTTCCTTCTAATTTTTAAATAAATTCTGAAGCATTCACAGTCAGAAAATTTTTCATAATTTACTGTTAAAATGAGTATTATTAACATTCAATCCGTTAAATAATGACATTTATAATACTGCAATTATTGTTTGACATGATAACTTACCAAACCCAACTCTTGCATACAAGAAATGCTTAATAAAATTAACTTTAATCTAAATGTAATTTATAATCACTAAATAAATATAATAGTAATTATAATAATAGTATCATTATTATTTGCTTATTTCTTAACTCAAAAGCCTCTTAAAATTGTAGATTTGAGATTGCCTACTTCCCTTCCTGACTAGTTGAAGGAAACTACTGTTTACTTTGCATTACAAATGTGCACAAATGAAGACAAGTTAGTTCGGGTTCATTCTACAAATAGCACAAAATGCAGTATAATGAGAGTGTAAGGGTATGTAGTGATGAAATGGAAAGATAATACAAAGAATATTCTTTAGAACCATCTTGTGAAAGGTTTTAAGAGGCAGGATAAGAAATCTGGGTTTAGTTAGGTCAGTGGTGAGAGACTATCAAGGAAAATTTAGCAGGGCCATAATAGGATTAGAACTGTGTTTTAAAAAGATAAAACTAAGAGCTAGGAAAGGAATGAATTTGAAACACAGGAAGATTAGAAGATTTAACCAGTCAGGAAACTTTCAGCTAGGATAGTGGCAGAGAAAATGACACTTTGGGTTTTTTTTTTGTTTTTTTTTTAATATTTTATTTATTCATTTGACAGAGATAGAGACAGCCAGCGAGAGAGGGAACACAAGCAGAGGGAGTGGGAGAGGAAGAAGCAGGCTCATAGCGGAGGAGCCTGATGTGGGGCTCGATCCCAGAACGCCGGGATCATGCCCTGAGCCGAAGGCAGACGCTTAACTGCTGTGTCACCCAGGCGCCCAGAAAATGACACTTTGTAATTGCACAATGATTCCTAATTTGACTTATTTCTCATTGTATCATTTGATTTACTGAGCGATCTCATTAGGCAGGAAAGCACAGATTCCAAAGCAAGTGCATTTTTATTTTATTTCCATAGTCTGAGAAAACAAGTGACTTATTTGTCTTTAAGGATAATGAGTAGAAACCTGTCTTTAGAAATCTAGATACATTTTTCTCAAAAGAAATGGTATATTAGCAAATATTTAATGAAAGAAAATATTGGTCATGAGAGAGTGAAACGTCAATGTTGATGAAAAAAAAGGCAAGGTTCTGTGACTTGGGGAGAATGCTTCTAGTGAAACCAAACATCACAGTGAGGAGTTGATCTGTGGGGGGTGGGGGGTGGGAGAACAGAGGAGATCGCTTAGTTTTCATTTGCTTGTTTGTATATATTTATACTAAGAAAAATATTTTTAAAAATTACGTATGTACTTATGTCTCTACCTCAAATATTTTAGTCATGGATTGCTAAATAACATAATAAAGGGCTATGTACAAGGAAGCCATGTGGAAAAGGATCAACTATTCATGACAAAAAAGCAAATGTCACCACAACAATATAAAGACGTTTAATATGTCAGTATTTTTAGCAACTTACATATTCACGTTCTCTGTCTCTATCTCTCTGTCTCTATCTCTCTGTCTCTCTCTATATATATGGACACACACACACACACACACACATCTTTTCAATAAAATTAGAGAATTCTGAATCCACTTGGAAGTTCCAAAGAGAATCAAAATTCAAATATAATTTACATACTATCTGATACCATTTATATGACATACTGAAAGGCAAAACTGTGAGAACTATTTTCAGGTTCATGGTTACAGGGTAGGTGTGGAAGGAGGAAATTGAACAAAAATGACACGAAGTACCTTGGGGTGATGGAAATATGCTATATCTTAATTATGATGGTGGTTACCCGATTTTATACATTTGTCAAACTGTACATCTAAAAAAAGTTTCATTTTACTGTGTGTGAATTTTACCTTCTATGAACCTAATTTTAAAGAAAAACATATAATTTGTTATACCCACCTCCCCTTGGAGGGAAACCAAATTAAGCTCAGGTGTAAACAATTATTTTTAGAAATTCAACCAAAAGTAAATTAGCTGTACATAGCTTCTTCTGATCTTGAAAACATAATTGGCATCAGTGGCAGGCAATCCATCACTTAAAAAGAAGGAAAAATTATAATCACTAAAAGTTAAACAGTCTGATAAATTGTTGGAAATTCTGAAGTCAAACAAATTTTTACAGGTAGAGTCTTTACGGGGAGGTTGTCCCTATAAAAGGCTGATAAGTAGAAAGAGTATTTCACTCACTGATTCATGAATTTAAAAATATAGTTAACATATGTATGTCAGACAGTATTCTAGATACAGGGTACACAAAAGAAGACAAGATAAAATTCCTGCCCTCTTGAGGCTTATATTCTAGTGGGGGAGATTTGTGATAAACTAATAAGGTATTTAATATACATAAAGTAAAACAAGCTAGTGAAAAAATTAAATTGGAGCATCAATTCAACTACTGCTGATGGACTAGGAACTGGCTTTCATCCTCAAAAGAAATGCTCAGGGTAACAACAGAATCTCTGGTAAGTTGTCAACTTTTACTGGTGATTAACAATGAACTGCTACCAGTCCCTCACCCCTAAGTTTAAGGGAAATTTTCTTTTATGGTGACTTTGAAGAGGAGGCTCCTGTTTACCTTATTTATGGATGAGAAGTATGGTAATTTACATAGTCATCTGTCATGCCCAAATACCCAAAAGGGAGACTTAATACTACTATATGCCAGGCAGGGTTCTCAGTGCTTTCACATGTATTAGACCATTTATTGGACATTAGACCATTCACAATAGGCTTTGAGGAGGACTTTGCTCACGTCATCAGCTGCAAGTACCAGTTACCAAAGCCAGAGATTGGTAAAGTGACTTGCCAAAGGTCTCCCAGCTGGTAGTAGTTGTGCCCATACTTATCCCATGTACCCTGGTCCTAGAGTTGATGTTTGCCTACTCGGGATCTTCTTTCTATGTCATTAGCAGGAAGGCTGTCTCCCTGTAGAGCACAACTCAGCCCATCTGGGATGTAGTTATAAAAAAATTAAGAGAACAGAGTTTTGGATATACCCTTTATCCTTTTACTCACGAGAAAAATCTCATGGAATTAGTTTGGGATGCCTCTTCCATATCCCAAAAAGCCAGATTCTTTTTTTTTTTCTTTTGAAATTAAATAAAATATCCAACATTAACAAATGATCTGTAATGTGAGAAGCATCTGGGCTTTGTGTCTCTTTCATTCACTACCATCTCCAGGACATGCTAGGACAATGTCTGACACATATTAATTGTTCCATAAATATTTTTGAATTGGTCTCTTTGAGGTTCAATGCCAGATATTAGTTTCTCAGATTGCTATTTGTGCCTCTCTTATGTTAAGGTAACTGGATTAGGCTCAAGATGGAGTCACGCATGCTCAGCCCCATGTCAGCAAACCAAAACTTCATTGTTTCTGCGCTTAGCTCTCAGAAGCGGAAGGCATAGGCCAATGAGTCAGCACTTACTAGCTCAGTACAAGTTATCTGATCCAGCTCCAAGGCTTCCCTTTGCTCCGTATAAGGAAAGTAACTCTGCTTTAAGCAATCAACAAATGCCCAAATATAACTTCCTTATTCCTGCTCACTGCGGTCCGTACAAATCTGTCATTTTGTACAGCTCTTCCGGGCTCCTTTCTATATGACAGACTGCATGTTGCCCAATTCATGAATCGCTGAATCCGTGCCTATTAGATCAATAAATTGTTTATGGAAATTTTTATTTTTAACACTTATAACCTGGCACCTTTCCATTATGTGGGTGTATTTATTTCTGGTCAGATCTCCCCACGGATTGAGGTGAAGTTGGAGAAATATCAGCTCATTTCACACATTTCACAAAGTTGTCATTGTTACGTTCTTGTAAATCCCACCGCATTACTTCTGCTTCAACATTTTCCTATTTTACATTTAGGATTTCATTAGTGAAAAATCCTTTCCAATTGCTAGGTCCTTTATTCGTATGCTTGGAAATAATTATGAAAGCATTATACAAATATTCTTGTTCTCTCCTGGGAATGTGATAAAATTATACTTTCTAATGCTCTTTCAACTTGGGTATGCTCCTGGTGATGTGCAGGCCAATAAATTAGGATTGGGAGTAATATGAGTAATTTTAAGGTGGTGATTTTAAAATCCAGGGAACAAGTCACCATACTCTTATCATCCTGCTTCAAATGACCTGTGAGTGGTGCTGAGTCTCAGCTTCCAACTAGCTGGGTCCCTGTGGCCCCAGAGTGACCTTTCTGAGCAGAAGCTATCTTGGTACTCCACATTGGGCTTGTAACATGAAAAAAAAATTGCCTTTATTTTGCTATGTGCCTGAGATTTGGGCATTGTTACTGTAACCTGTCATGACATAATGAAGAACATTTTATCCCATAGCTAATAAAATAATAGCTACCGCTAAAAAACAAAACAAAACAAACAAAAACAACAAACCAACAACAACAAAAAAAACAAAAATAAGTCTTCCTCATCCAATTCCCCTACTCCCCACCCCTGAATGAAGGTGATCAAAGGTACAAACTCTGATGTAAGTTAAAAGAGAAATAAATACTGGGAGTATAACGCATAATACGATAACTATAGTTATATGGTATATTTGGAAGGTGTTAAGAGAGTAGATCCTAAGAGTTCTCATCACAAGGAAAAACACCTTTTTGTTCTTTTTTTAAAATTTTTCCTATCTATATGAGATGGTTGATGTTAACTAAACATACTGTGGTCATCATTTCATAAGAGGAGTAAGTCATTATGCTGTATGCCTTAAACCTCTACAGTGCTGTATGTCAATTATACCTCAATAACATTAGAAATAAAATAAATCAATTGAAATCAGATCAAATACCATGCCAGACCTTGTGCTAGGGTGCTTATACACCTGAGCTCAGTAATGTTAAATAACCAACATTAATACACAGATGCGAATTGTGATCACCTATAGACCACCCCGTGCATTGCCTGGATAATTACACTGATTTTATGGCTCTGGAAATTGAAACTCATGAGAGTTCTGTGTATGCCCAAGGGTCCATGGCTAATGGTCTGTCTAACTTCAAAGCCTGTGCTCTTTCACTCTGCCATCTTGCCCCCTGGCTCACCTCACACTTGTCAAGCATCCTCCTGCCCTTTGCCTTCAACTTGTGACAAGGTTTTGGCTTCTTTTAGAATGAACATTTCAAAGACAAATAAATTGCTTGCACTGTGCCTCTGGGAAGTCACAAAATGTTACACGGAGAAGAGTATCAGATCTGGAGAAGAAGCAGGCAGTTCATTCAGGCTGGAGCGATACCTTGGTAAGTAGTAAGGAATTACTGCTGAAAGTGGCAAAAAAAGGTGACTGTAAATATTTTCAGTTCCTAAAAGACCACAGAGGAAAATCATTGGATTTCATAATGAAGTCAACAATTAAATAATTGTTCCCTAAACTGATAATAAAATGTTGATGTTGGCATAGCTTCAATTAATCAAAATCCAACACAAGAGTATATTGTATAAGTATAGATTCATTTTTAAAAGCGAACTTGTAGCAGAACGAGGAAAAATGTATAACAATACATAGGATTAATAGATTCATAGCAAAAAGCTAATCATATTCATTAGTTTTCATTTTCTATTGTGTAAATATACATATCATGGTAGGTTGAACTGTAGCCCAAAGATATGTTAGCATCCAAATCCTCAAAACTGGTGAATATTGTCTGATGGAATAAGAGTAAATATTATTTTATATGGGGAAAAATGTGACTAAGTTAAAGACCTTGAGAAGTGGAGTCTCCCCTGAATAATCATGATGGGTACCAAACGCACATTCTGGAATGTGGACACTCCCAGAGGAGAAAGCTTTGTAAAGATGGAGACAGATTTGAATGACAGGGCCACCGGACAGGAATGCCAGCTGCCATCAGAACCTGGAAGAAACAGGCAAGGAATAGAAATTCCCCTAGACCTTCTAGAGGGAGTGCATCCTTGCAACACTTTGGTTTAGGATCTGGTTTCCAGAAATGCAAGAGAAAAGATTTCTGTTGTTTTTAAACCATATCTGTGGTAATTTGTTAGAGTAGCAATAGGAAACTAATACAGATTCTTGCAGCAGGAAGTACGGTGCTGCTAGGACACTTACAAATATGGAAGTAGTGTTAGAACTGGTACCGAGGAGCCTGAAAGAAGTCTGCGGCACATGATAGCCACAAGAAGTTAATACACCTATTTAGATGTCATTAACCAAAAGATTCATACGTTTCCATCAACAAACACTGTATTTACCACTGCTCCATAAAAGACCTTGCTGAGAATATCATAACTTAAACGATAAAAGCAGAAACAAGCACCTAGAAAAAAATTGGGGGCAGGAAAAACAACAAAATAAAAGACCTACATGAAAGGAAATTAATAATCAAACCATTCATTCATATAAACTACTGTCCTCATAGGACCACTTTCAAATACTGCATAATACACAAACTTGTCCTACCAATATAATATTTACATAGAGTTATATATTTTTTTAAGATTTCCTAATAGCATTCTTTTCTTTTTCTAGTTTTGTTCCAGATGTGTTAAGGTATAATTGACAAATTAAAATTTTATACATTTAAAGTATATAATGTATCCAGCAATCTTACTTTTGGGTATATATCCAAAGGAAGTAAAATCACGATCTCCAAGAGATACTTGCATTTCCATGTTCATTGTGGCATTATTCACAGTGGCCAAAATAAGGAAAGAACCTAAGTATCCAGAGACAGATGAATAAATACAGAAAAAGTGGCATATATATATATATACACACACACACACATATGGCACATAATAGATATATATAAATTGTATGTATACAAGTGCATATATATAATGATGTACTTTTTTTTGTAAAATCTGACTTTTATTTGTTATAATAACTTGAATTTTTAAAATGTTGATATACCAAGAGAACTTACTGATGTTTTATTAAAGATAAATTTGTAGTTGTTTAATTAGAATCTCCATAAAACCCTGAACTGTCAAAGGACTAAGGTGTTTCTACAAAGTTATTTTATGAACTAAAAGTATACTCTGTGGCATTGAAAGGAAATGCATCTTAAATTCCACATATGAGTGAATCACATGGCAATTTAAGAAACAAAATAAATGAGTAAAGGGAAAAGAGAGAGAAAGGAAAAACCAAGAAACAAACTGATGGTCACCAGAGGGTGGTGGATGGGGGCCAGGTGATGCAGGTGATGGGGATTCAGGAGGGCACTTGCTGTGAGGAGCGCCAGGTGTTGTATGGCAGTGTTCAATCACTACATTGTACACCTGAAACTAATATTACACTGTATGTTAAGTAACTGGAATTTGAATAAAAACAAAAAAGCCACCCCCCCCAAAGGGGACGCCTGGTACCTGGGTGGCTCAGTCAGTTAGGCTTCTCTTTTTTTTTTTTTTTTTTAAGATTTTATTTATTTATTTGACAGAGAGACAGCCAACAAGAGAGGGAACACAAGCAGAGGGAGTGCGAGAGGAAGAAGCAGGCTCCCAGCAGGGCAGGAAGCCTGATGCAGGGAGCCTGATGAGGGGCCCGAACCCAGGACTCCGGGATCACGTCCTGAGCCGAAGGCAGATGCTTAACGACTGAGCCACCCAGACACCCTTCTTATGTTCCATAGATGAGAGAAATCATATGATAGTTGTCTTTCTCTGCTTGACTTATTTCACTTAGCAGTATTTCCTCCAGTGCCGTCCATGTTGTAGCAAATGTTGAGAAAACGTTCTTTCTGATAGCTGAGTAATATCCCATTGTATATATGGACCACAACTTCTTAATCCAGTCATCTGTTGAAGGGCATCTCAGCTCCCTCCACGATTTGGCTATTGTGGACAATGCTGCTATGATCATTGGGGTGCATATGGCCCTTCTCTTCACTTCATCTGTATCTTTGGGGTAAATACCCAGTAGTGCAATGGCTGGGTCATAGGTTAGCTCAATTTTTAACTTTTGAAGGGACCTCCACACTGTTGTCCAGAGTGGCTGTACCAACTTGCATTCCTACCAATAAGGTAGGAGGGAACTCCGTACTCCACATCCTCTCCAGCAATTGTTGTTTCTTGTCAATTTTTGCCACTCTAACCGGCATAAAGTGGTATCTCAGTGTGGTTTTGATTTGAATTTCCCTGATGGCTAAGGATTTTGAACATTTTTTTCATGTGTCTGTTAGCCATTTGTATGTCTTCATTGGAAAAGTGTCTGTTCATATCTTCTGCCCATTTTTTGATTTGTTTATTTGTTTCTCGTGTATTGAGTTTGAGAAGTTCTTTGTAGATCTTGGATACCAGTCCTTTATCTGTAGTGTCATTTGCAAATATATTCTCCCATTCCGTGGGCTGCCTCTTAGTTTTTCTGACTGTTTCCTTGGCTGTGCAGAAGCTTTTTATCTTGATGAAGTCCCATAAGTTCATTTTATCTTTTGTTTCTCTTGCCTTTGGGGATGTGTCATGAAAAAGGTTGCTTTGGCCGATGTCGTAGAGGTTGCTGCCTATGTTCTCCTCTAGAATTTTGATGGATTCCTGTCTCACATCGAGGTCTTTCATCCATTTGGAGTTTATTTTTGTGTATGGTGTGAGATAGTGGTCAAGTTTCATTCTTTTGCATGTAGCTGTCCAATTTTCCCAGCACCATTTATTGAAGAGACTGTCTTTTTCCCACCGGATGTTTTTTCCTGCTTTATCAAATATTAGTTGCCCAAAGAGCCGAGGGTCCATTTCTGGGCTCTCTATTCTGTTCCATTGGTCTATGTGTCTGTTTTTGTGCCAGTACCATGCTGTCTTTGTGATCACAGCTTTGTAGTACAGCTCGAAATCCGGCATTGTGATGCCCCCAGCTTTGTTTTTCCTTTTCAACAGTTCCTTGGAGATTCGGGGCCTTTTCTGTTTCCATACAAATTTAAGGACTGTTTGTTCCAGTTCTTTGAAAAATGTCCTTGGTATTTTGATCGGGATAGCATTGAAAGTGTAGATTGCTCTGGGTAGCATGGACATTTTAACTATGTTAATTCTTCCGATCCATGAGCATGGAATATCTTTCCATCTTTTTATGTCTTCCTCAATGTCTTTCAAGAGTGATTTATAGTTTCTAGAATATAGGTCCTTTACGTCTCTGGTTAAGTTAATTCCAAGGTAACGTATGGTTTTTGGTGCTATTGTAAATGGGATGGATTCCCTAATTTCTCTTTCTTCGGTCTCGTTATTCGTGTATAGAAATGCAACTGATTTCTGAGCATTTATTTTGTATCCTGCCACGTTACTGAATTGCTCTATAACTTCTAATAGTTTGGGAGTGGCTTCTTTTGGGTTTTCCATATAGAGTATCATGTCATCTGCAAAGAGAGACATTTTGACTTCTTCTTTGCCAATTTGAATACCTTTGATCCCTTTTTGTCGTCTGATTGCTGTTGCAAGGACTTCTAGTACTATGTTGAATAATAGTGGCGAGAGTGGGCATCCTTGTCGTGTTCCTGATCTTAAGGGAAAGGCTTCCAGCTTTTCCCCATTGAGAATAATATTTGCAGTAGGCTTTTCATAGATGGCTTTTATGAGATTGAGAAATGTACCTTCTATTCCTACACTCTGAAGGGTTTTAATCAGGAAAGGATGCTGTATTTTGTCAAATGCTTTTTCGGCATCGATTGAGAGGATCATATGGTTCCTGAGTCTTTTCTTGTTGATATGATGTATCACACTGATTGATTTGCGAATATTGAACCACGCTTGCATCCCAGGTATGAATCCCACTTGATCGTGATGGATAATCCTTTTAATGTACTGTTGGATTCTATTAGCAAGTATCTTGTTGAGGATTTTGGCGTCCATATTCATTAGGGAAATCGGTCTGTAATTCTCCTTTTTGAGGGGGTCTTTGCCTGGTTTGGGGATCAAGGTAATATTGGCCTCATAGAATGAGTTTGGTAGCTTTCCTTCTGTTTCTAGCGTCCATATTCATTAGGGAAATCAGTCTGTAATTCTCCTTTTTGATGGGATCTTTTCCTGGTTTGGGGATCAAGGTAATATTGGCCTCATAGAATGAGTTTGGTAGCTTTCCTTCTGTTTCTATTTTTTGAAATAGCTTTAGGAGAATAGGTATTATTTCTTCTTTGAATATTTGGTAGAATTCCCCAGAAAAACCGTCTGGGTCTGGGGATTTGTTTCTTGGAAGGTTGTTTATCACTGACTCAATCTCTTTATAATTAATTGGTCTGTTTAAAAAATCAATTTCTTCCTCTTTCAGTCTTGGAAGTTTATAGGTTTCCAGGAAGGCCTCCATCTCTTCCAGATTGCTTAATTTATTGGCATAAAGCTGTTGATAAAAGTTTCTAATAACGTTTCCAATTTCATTGGTGTTGGGTGTGACCTCTCCTTGTTCATTCCTAATTTTATTAATTTGGGTCCTTTCTCTATTATTTTGGATATGTCTTACCAGTGGTCTGTCAATTTTATTAATTCTCTCAAAGAACCAGCTTCTAGTTCTGTTGATCTGCTCTACTGTACTCCTGGTTTCTAATTCATTGATTTCTGCTCTAATCTTGGTCAACTGCTTCCTCGTGAGTGGATTAGGCCTGTCCCTCTGTTGCTGTTCCAGCTTCTTGAGGTGAGAATATAAAAACTGCATTTTAGATTTTTCTATTCTTTTGAGTGAGGCTTGGATGGCTATGTATTTCCCCCTTAGGACCGCCTTTGCAGTATCCCATAGGTTTTGGACCATTGTGTTTTCATTCTCGTTGGTCTCCATAAATTGTTTAAATTGATTTTTGATTTCCTGGTTTATCGAGTCATTCCTGAGCAGGATGGTTCTTAGTCTCCAAGTGTTTGAGTTTCTTCCAAATTTTTCCTTGTGGTTGAGTTCCAATTTCAGAGCGTTGTGGTCTGAGAATATGCAGGGGATAATTTCAATCTTTTGGTATCGGTTGAGACCTGTTTTGTGTCCCAGAACATGGTCTATTCTTGAGAATGTTCCATGGGCATTAGAATAGAATGAGTATTCTTTGGTTCTGGGGTGTAGTGTTCTATATATATCTATGAGGTCCAACTCGTCGAGTATGGCATTCAAAGCCTTTGATTCTTTGCTTAGTTTTTGCCAGGGTGTTCTGTCTATTTCTGATAGTGGAGTGTTGAGGTCCCCTACTATTAATGTATTTTTATCTATATGTCTCTTTATTCTGGTTAAGAGTTGGCTTGTGTATCTTGCTGCTCCCCTGTTGGGGGCATATATATTTATAATTGTCATATCCACTTGTTGAATACTTCCCTTAAGAATAATATAGTGCCCTTCTGCATCTCTAACTATAGTCTGTAGTTTAAAATCCAATTTATCTGATATGAGAATTGCTACCCCAGCTTTCTTTTGAGGTCCATTTGCGTGAAAGATGGTACTCCATCCCCTTACTCTCAGTCTGAATGCATCTTTGGGTTCGAAATGAGTCTCTTGTAGACAGCAAATGGATGGGTCATTTCTTTTTATCCAATCTGCAACCCTGTGGCGTTTTATGGGATGGTTCAAACCATTTACATTAAGACTGATTACTGAGAGATATGATTTTAATGTTGCCATGTTGCCAGTAAAGTCTTTGTTTGTATTGGCTGTGACTTTCTGTTCTGTATCACTCTTGGGGCCTTTTTACTTTTATAGAACCCCCCGTAATATCTCCTTGCACTATGATGTGACGTGGCGTAGGTTTGTCGTGGTTGAGCTTGGGAGGGGTCCTCTCTGACTCTTGGACACGAATGTTTGTTTCCTTTGCTAGATTAGGGAAGTTTTCAGCTACAATTTGTTCAAATATCTCTTCTAGACCTCTGTTTTTCTCCACTCCCTCGGGGATGCCAATGATTCTGACATTGAAACGTTTCATTGAGTCAGTAATCTCCTGTAACCTACAATCCTGAGCGTGGATTTTTTTGAGTCCAGAATCTATTTTAGCTTTCTCTTCTACTAACCCATCATCCAATTCACCAATATGTTCTTCTGCCTCATTCACCCTGGTCGTCAGAGCCTCTAGTTTTGGCTCCATTTGGCTCATAGAATGTTTAATTTCTGCCAGATTCGCTCTCATTTCCGCCCTTCGAGATTCCATATTCTCATTAACATTTTCGTTAATACTTTTTTCAAGTCTACACATCATCTTGACCATTGTTACTCTGAATTCCATTTCTGATAATTTGGTTATATCCATATCCATTAGTTCTGTGGCAGAGGCCGCAGACTCATTGTCTTTTCTTTGCTGGGGGGATTTCTCCGTCTCGTCACTCTGATGAAGAGAGCCTGCGAGGTTGTCCAGAGCCCAAATTATTGACCAGGACCCAGGCCATGCGCCCTTGTTGTATAGGGATCTTAGGGATGAGGGCTTCTTGATTTTTCAGCCTGCCTTCTGGGGGAGGGTCCTGACACGTCCATACTCAGGCAACCCTGTTTGGGTAGAGTCTCCGTGTCCCCTGCGAGGGGGGATGGGGTGGGCACACTGTGAGCTGGTATTTCCAGGTTTTGTTCTCTGGCGGCTTTCCCTGGCGGTTTGCTGTGCCTCTTCTGAGAGTCAGAGGAGCACTGGCCGAATCTCAGCCTCTGTCTCAGAGCAGAGGGATCGCGGACCATTCTCCACTGATGTTCTGGCCACTTTAACTCTGTTTCTGTTGGTGCTGCTCAACCCTGCAGAGTCCCAGGATGTGCGCCCCACAGCCGGTGTCCCAGCCCTCACTTCCAGGGCTGGCGCGTCTCTGTCCTTTGTGTTTCTAACACTGCCAGCCGCCAGCCGCCAGTCGCTCCCCCCCCCCCCCCCC
>NW_024423897.1:48683595-48860950 GCF_017311325.1 Ursus maritimus
CCCCCCCCCCCCCCCCCCCCCCCCGCCCCGCACGCTCCCGGAGCTCCCAGTCTCAGTCTGGTTCCAGCGAGCACAACGGAACGCCATTTCAGTCTGGTGGCGCGCGCACCCGGCTCACGGCCTCAGTCTGCTGTTTTGCGGGTGCCGTCTGCGAGTCCGCCCGCTCCCCCGTGCAGGTGGCTACCGCTTCCCGGCGCCCAAACGCGGCGGCTCCCTCCCCCTTCCATTTATCTTCCGATATCTGTATGCAGTTTCATGGCTCCTCACTTCGTACCTCAATACTCAGCGCTGGAGATGTTCCTTTGTAGAGATCCAGATGCATCTTCCTGCTTCTCAGGCTGATTCCGTGGATGTTTAGGCTGGTCTGGTACCTATCTAGCTCGACTCAGGGGACCGGCTGAAACAGGGGTCCCCTACTCCTTCGCCATCTTATCTCCAGAGTTCCTAATGATGTACTTTTCTTAATTTGATTATCTGCCTCAAATATCTTATCGATTTGTTGTTAGAATGTGGTTGAATTTTAAGAGTATTTTACATATTCTGGATAACTCCTTTATTAGCTCTGTGTCTGGGAAATAATTTCTCCCAATCATGTGTGTTGTATTTCACTCCATTGATAGTATATTCCTCAGAATAAAAGTTTTTACTTTTGTAAAGTCCAATTTATCACTTTTTTTCATGGATTGTGCTTTTGGTGTTGTATTTCGAAACTCATTATTAACCCATAGATCACCTAGATTTTCTCCTATATGTATTTTTATGATTTTACATTGTATGTTTAGTTACACAGTTTCAGTTAATTTTATTACTAATTAGGTGTGCTTCAAAGTTCCTATTTTTCCATATGATATCTAATTGTCCCAGGATCCTGGAGCCCAGCTGTCACCTATAGATTTTGTATAGATGTCTTCTAGAAGTTTGAGGAATATCCCTTTTATACCTAGGTTGCTGGTGGGTCTGATCATGAGAAGATGTGGAATTTTGTAAAATTTTCTGCATCTATCAATATGATCTATATTTTTTCTAAATTAATATGATTACTTTATATTCCCCAATATAAAAATATTGAACCAGACTTGCATTTATTTGATGACACATACTTAGTTATTATGTATTATCTTTTCATATATTTTTCATTTTTCATAAAATATACTACCCTTACCATTTTAAGTGTACATTTCAAGGATATTAAGTATATACAGTGGCACTATTGTGTAACTATCATTACCATCCACTTACAGAACTCTTTATCTTGCAAAACTCAAACTCTGTACCCATTCAACAATAACTTCCCATGACCCCTTCCCCCAAGCCCTGGCAACCACGATTCCATTTCTTCCTTCCTTCCTTCCTTCTTTCCTTCCTTCCTTCCTTCCTTCCTTCCTTCCTTCCTTCCTTCCTTATTTTTCTCTTCTTTTCTTTTCTTTTCTTTTCTTTTCTTTTCTTTCTTTTTCCTCTTCTTCTTTTTATTTTTTTTTCTTAATCGCCCCATTTACATATATTGCTAGGTTCAAATAGTTAATATTTTATAAGGATGATTATGTGTATGTTCATAAGAATTATTAGTCTGTAGTTTTATTTCCTTGTCATTCTCTGCTTCCAGTATTGGGATAATGCTACTATGGAGTGAGTAGAGAAGTACTGCCTTATCTTTTATTGCCTGGAGGTGATTGTGTGGAATTGGTGTCATTTCTTCTTTAAATGCTTGTTAGATTTGACCAGTGAAAGCCCTATGCTTAGATGTTTTGTTTTGATTTGTTTTGTATTCCTTCTGGAAAGGAAATTGAAAGTGGCCCAGTGAGGCTTCAAACCTAGTCTGTCTGATTTCACAGTCCATGTTCTTAGTCATTTTACTTTTTTTTAGTGTGAAAGATAAATTCTTATTTATGTTGAACATACTCAGAAGACAATTACTGAAAGTTTTCAATTACTCTTTATAATCCTCAAGCACAACTGTAGGAATAGTACCTGATTTTTTTTAAGGAAAGAAATAAAGTTTCCCCCATTCCATTTTATAGAAATGTGATTTTGGAAGTGGCATTCCTGCAAGAGGCTACACTTCCTAGAACATGGATGGGACCATCTGACTCATCCTTGCCAGTGGAATGCAAGTGAAAGGAATGGCTTTCACTTCAAAGCTGAAGTGGTTAAAAGCAAGTGTGCCTTTATCCATTTTGTCTTGTCTTTTTTGGAAGCAGAATACTAACGCCAAGTTATTGTGAAAGTCATGTACAAAGATGGAACAGTACCCCTCAGATGGATCCCTATGTGAATTTGTAAAGCAGAAATTATTCACCCTCAAATTGGCCCCTACTTCTATTTCGAACTTTTAAGAACATAAGAAAAAAAATTCTACCTATTAATCCACTGAAAGTTTGGAGTTTGTTACAATTGCTTGTGTTATCTTTCCTAATATAGACATTGTTACAAGAAGTGCTTACCAATTCACACAGCTGGTGGCAAAGAAATATTTATCAAAGGCCTAGGAGATGGATACTCTTGTGCATTTGGCAAAACTGTTTCTTCAGATAATGCAGAAGACAGATCTAGCCTTCATAGCCTGCAGCTAGGGGGAAACAATGAAAGTACAATGTGATTAGATGCTGATAGTTACTTGCTGGATTGTGAAAGCTTTTGCATTCCGTTCTGTTAAAACATGTGTCACTGTTATGCAAATTCTTTCATATATAAATGATGAATGGGGGAGTGATGTCAATATAAAGCAGAAGACATGTTGGGTAATGATTTTCATTTTCTAGCATGTTACTGTTTTGAACCACCTAGTGATAGCAACTGACTGCACGTATATTAACAAGGCCGAGTAGAGCAGAGAGGCATAGGTATTCATCATACCCCCTCAGCTCACGTTCCTCCTCTTCACTTAGTTTAGCCACATGGTCTGTATTGAAAGTGCTTGTCACATCGGATGTGGGATCTTTGTGTATTTGTCACATTCAGCTTATTCAACCTTTCCTTGCATACATTTTCATCAAGCTACCTTTACCAAAAGTTTGAAGATGAACTTAATATATTTACCAGGGAAAGTGTAAGTCTTCATTAGTACTTTACATCACTTTAAATGTTGCTGTTCTTTTCTTAAGGAATTTAAAAAGTATATTATTGTAACTGCTTTGTTTACAAAGCCACAGAGATTTTGATTGGCCTATCTTTTCTGTCAGAGTTCATTCATGGCTCACTCTTTTGAAAAACAAAGTTTTTCAGGAATGTATAATGTTGCATTGTAGCATAAATGCCTGTATAAGAAAAAAAGAAAACTTACAAAATAATTGTCTCATTGAAGGACAGAATTGAGATAAGTAGAGAGATACTCAAAACTTAAATCTCAAAGGTTTGGAAAAGAAAAAATCCTTATTGATCCCAAACAGTCTGAGACAAGGTTCTATAAAAACCCTTTGAACAACAAAGGTTTATTCAGACTTCTCAGTCAAATTTGAAAATTCAAACCAAGCCCCAAATCCATATATACCTATAGATTATATATTTTAAAATATATTTTCAAAATGGAGATTACATAATTTTTTAAAATATCCAGATTCACATTTGCTTTTATACACAGTATGATGTACAGATTATATAGTTTGATGAATTTTTACATAGTTATATACCCAAACACCAACATTCACAATAATTATATAGCACTCAAAGTCTCTTTGGTACTTATACACAATGGAATATTACTCAGCCATCACAAAGAATGAAATCTTGCCATTTGCAACAATGTGGATGGAGTGAGAGAGTATTACACTAAGCAAAATAAGTCAGTTAGAGAAATACAAATGCCATATGATTTCACTCACATGTGAAATTTAAGAAATAAAACAGATGAACATAGGGGAAGGTAACCAGTATTCTGACATCTAATATCATTGATTGATTTTGTCTGTTTCTGCACTTTAAATAAGAGTTGGGACCTAGGTGAGATATGGGCACCTGGGAGCTCCAAAAACTTCAGTGATCAAGATAAATAATATTTTAATGCAATATTTTTAAGAAGCCAAACTAATGAAAAACTCTGTGGTAAGCAAATGTTAAAATATGGAGGATTCCCCCCCAAATACGGAAATTCCAGATTATGTATTGACAATAAAATCACTAAATTTTAGCTGAATTTGTGGGTATATAATGTTATCTCAACATGGAATTGTATTTCCCTGATGTCCAAATAATGTTGATCATTTTTATTTATTTCTGATTTTAAAATATTCTTTTATGAATGATTTATCCGTCACTTTGACCATTTTTAAATATTACTTTCTTATTAATTTGCAAGAGTTCTTTATGCATAGTGACTCTGAATCCTTTACAAGTTATATGTTCATCCTGCCTGTTTTTCTTTCTTTTTCATTTACTTTGTGATGCATTTGATTAATAGAAATTCTTAATTCAATGGATTTGAATGAATCTGTCCTTTCTACTTCATAATAATTTTAATAATTAAACTGTGTTGTAGGAAGAATAATGCCCTCTTTGTTAAAACAAACAGACAAACACAACCACATCCTAACCCCTGGAAACAATAAATGTTTTGCTAAATTAACAAAAAATATGATTTTGCAGATTAATTTAAAAGTCTTGAGATGTGAAGATCATCTTGGGTTATCTGGATGGGTCCAATGTAATCGCAAACATCCTTATAAGATAGGAGTCAGAACATAATATATAATATGTGTCAGGAAAGATGACACAACAGAAGTGAGAGTACCGAAGAAGTTACCTTGTTGTCTTTGAAGAGGCAGAAAGAGGCCATGAGTCAAAGTTGCAGGAAGCCTGTAGAAACTGGAAAATTCTAAGGAACTGATTCTCCCTGGGGCCTCTAGAAAGAAGGCAACCCTGCTGACAGACTGATTTTAGAACTTCTGACTTCCAGGAGGGTAAAATAATAAATGTGTGTATTTTAAGCTATTGCATTTGCAGTCATTTGTTATCAGGAGTAAGAAACTAATCCAGATTGTGGGATCAGGAAGTGGGGTGCTGCTGTAAGAAACACCTACAAAGTCACAATTTGCTCTAGGACTGAGTAAGGGGTAGGGCATGAAGAATTCTGAGAAGTATAATAGAAGCTCGTTTGCCTTGAATAGAGTGTTAGTAAAATATGGATACTAGGAACTTTGTTAGTGAGAACTCAGAAAATGAGAAGCATGGTAGAGAAAAACCTACATTGTCTTAGAGAATACTTACATCATCATAAACTGGCATTTGGTAGGAATACAGACATTAAAAGACCAGTGGGAGGGCCCCCTTGGTGGCACCAGTCAGTTAAGCATAGGACTCTTGGTTTCAGCTCAGGTTGTGATCTCAGGGTCTTGAGATCGATTCTGCTTCGGACTCTGTGCTCAGGGAGGAGTCTGCTTGTGATTCTCTCTCCCTTTCCCTCTGCCCCTCCTGCCTGTGCACTCTCTCTCTCTAAAAATAAATAAATCTTAAAAAAAAAAAAAAACAGTTGGAGAAGGCTCAGAAAGAAATGAGGAAGACGCTATTAGAAACTGGATGAGAAGGAATCCTTATTATACCATGGAAGAAAGCTTACACAGCTATATTACATCCTATTGCTACTAAGAGGTGGAACCTGTTAAGTGGTGAACTTTCATATCTAGCTGAGATCTCCAAACAAAATGTTGAAGGTCTGACCTAGTTCCTTTTGCTGCTTAGAGTGAAATGTTGTGAAAGGAGGGAAGAACAGTACAGCAAAAAATAGCCTGACTTGATGAGTATGAAAATTCTGTTTATCCAAATTGTAAAACATGCTAAAATTTACAAGATTCATTGTCAGAAAGCATGTTCTATAGAGAAATTTGGGGCTGTAGTTGGACAACCTTAGGCTAATGCCCTGGAAGGATCAGATTATTCAGTCACAAAACATCTTTTTGAAAAGATTGAACATATGATTTATGGATCTCCTTAGCCATATTAGCACAGGAACCAGAAAGAGCGACAAGATTCTGCAGGAAAGATGAATAAAGGAAACTTTAGTCTAAACTAATGAATTCCTCTGAAATACACAGGAAACCCAGAAAGTTATTGGAAATGTTTCACCAGCAGAGATACTGCCATCATGGATGAAAAAGGACAGAAGGAACATAAAATAAAAAAAGGCTGTAAGAGTCCCAAAATTCTACAGGAAGGAAATGGGTGCATAACATTTATCAGATATAAACGTACAATACTCTTCATGAAAAAGGAAGGGTGATTCGCAGGGTGAAACTATGAGCTAGATGATGGGACTATGAACCACGGAGAATTATTCCTAGACCTTGGAACATAATGCTGTTTGCCTCGCCTGATTTCAAAGGTGTTTGATAAGTGACTCCTTTTTCCTTCTATTGTTTTCACTTTTCAAAGGGCATCATTTGTAACTGTTATTCCATGCCTGTCCCACTATTGTATTTTGGGAGCCAGATGACATATTTTCTAGTTTCACAGCCATGAGTGGAGTAGAATTTTGCTCCAGGGACAATCATACCAGACTCATCCATACCTGATTTAGATGACAAGACTTGAGGCTTTTGAGCCGCTAGAAATTAAGGGAAATCTTAGACTGTGAATTGATGCTATAATGGGTTAAGACTTTCCAGAATGTCAAGATGGGTGAATGCTTATGTGTGGATGGGCATGAATCTCTCAGGACCAGAAGTCATTCCTAAAAATGTCCACAGCCAAATTTCCTGAATCTGTGAATTTGTCACCGTATGGGGCCAAAAAGAATTTGCAGGTGTGATTAATTTGATTAAGTTAGGGATCTTGAGATACAGAGATTATTCTGGATTGTGCAAAGGGTCCAATGTATTCATAAGTGCCCTTAGAAGAGGGAATCAAGAGGACGTAGAAGAGAGAGATTTAACAATTCTGCCATGCTGGCTTTGAAGTGGGAGAAATTTGCCTTTACCCAAGTAATGCATGTGACCTCGAGAACTGGGAAAATTCAAGAAAACAAATATTTCCTTAGTGTATCCAGAAATGCAGTCCTCCCTATATCTTGATTTCTATCCTCCAGATTTGTGAGATAATGTATTTGTGTTGTTTTGGGACTTTATGGCCATTTTTGCAGCAGCAGTAGGAAATAATACTGTCATGTTTCAGAGAGAGTCATTTTTTCCCCCTAATTTTGTCTGGAAGGTATATTGTTTTACATTTTACATTTAGGTATATAATCTGCCTCAAGTTGCATGGACAATCAAATAACCCAGAACTATATATTGTTTCCCATTCAACTGCAATGATATCTTTCTTAGAAACGGGTTATTGTACATTATTGATCTGTTTCTGGATTCTCTATTCTTTTTATTAATTGATATTTCCTTTTCTTACACTGTATTAATTATTGTTATTTTATCTCTGATAGGAACTATTTTTTAGTTTCTATTTTATATTCATATTTCACTTATTTATTCTAAGTCCTTTGCATTTTCATATAAATTATATATTTATGGTCAGTGAAAAAATGGACAGTGTTTTCCCAAAATAGAGCCTAATCAAAAACATTTCAAAATACTCTCCCTCAGGCATAAAGTCTGAGCTATAAAGAAATAATGAACAAAGAAGTGGTAAATATGTCACTAATTCTAAGCAAACATTACTGTATTAACCAACAATATATAAAGACAAAATACAAATAAATGCATCAATACAATGCAATACGATGGTATACATATTATGGGAAAATAACTAAGATAAAGAATTCTAAGTCAGGTGATGTGATCTACATATGCTACAAATGAAGATTGATTTTATTTGGTATGCTAAGTATGCCCATTAAAATTATGGGCTAAAACTGTGGAAGGAGCTGAGATGTCCTTTAACAGATGAATGGATAAAGATGTGGTTCCTATATACAATGGGATATTACTCAGCCATCAGAAAGGATGAATACCTACCATTTACACTGACATGGATGGAACTGGAGGGTATTATGCTAAGTGAAATAAGTCAATCAGAGAAAGACAATCATCATATGGTTTCAATATATGGAATATAAGGAATAGCTCAGAGGATCATAGGGGAAGGGAGGGAAAACTGAATGGGAAGAAATCAGAGAGGGAGACAAATCATGAGAGACTCTTCCCCCTGGGAAACAAACTGAAGGTTGCTGAAGGGGAGGTGGTGGGGGGATGGGGTAACCGGGTGATGGGCATTAAGAAGGGCATGTGACATGATGAGCACTGGGTGTTGTACACAACTAATGAATCATTGAACAATACATCAAAAACTAATGATTATTATATGTTGGCTAATTGAATTTAAATTAAAAAATAAAATAAGGGAAAAAAAGAAAAATTGGGGGCTAAATAAATTATTAATAGCAAGGCATAACTTTTTAGTAAGTAGAGGTAAAAATTTAGTGTTAATAATAATCCCAATAAAGAGAATAAAACATAATAAGACAAAGAGAAAGATGAAATAAGATAAAAGCCCAAAATAATGAGATTTTAAAAACCAACCAACCAACCAACCAACCAACCAACACTAAGATGTATAACCCAAGTCAGTGTGTGGCTGGTTGATGTCTCAGGAACACAGACCTTGGCTGCCAAGTTTACTTCCTGCTTAACATTTACATATTTTCAATGATGTAGCATCTGACCACCATACTGCTCATTCTCTAAACCTCAGTGACTATTAATTAAGCTTCTTAAACATTTAACCTCTTAAATTTGTGGATTAATTTTAAATATAGGTTGATATCTTATTATACCAAACAAGACAGAAATGTGAAGCATAGGAAGCAGATAACTGTAGTTTGCCAATACTACACTCCTTAAAAACAAGCAAAACCTACACAACACTTCTTGAGGTTAAATCAACGATTGAGCGATATTAGCATCCATTTAGCATTCATTTAGGTTTAATATACATACCATTACTTTTACCAACATGTTTTGTATAAATTTTGTAAGAATAACCAAAACAAGGTTGATGTAAAACTCTTGATTGTAAGGAGCTGTCAGTTTCAATTTATGTCCCTCTTGACACTCACATTTTGTTCTACCATCAAGGGAAATGTTCTGTACTTGCATGTGTGAAATACCCACAAATGTTAATGCCTATAAAATTAATTTCAGCCTCAGTCATCAGAATGTCCCATTTGGATTTTTCTACAGAGAAAACAACATATGCTCTAGCACTGTTTTCCTTGATTAGTCTGGCATCACCATGCATTCGTTTCCTTTCTTAACACACTTGTGGCTTCTTCTGAAATATTCTGTTGAGTTATTCAAAACCCCAGTAGGACAAAGTGTATGTATTTTAAATTTGTTTCCACAGAACTACTTACGATGGAAACAGTCTAGTTTTCCCTAAGGTTTGATTATCAACGTTGTTTTTTTTTTCCAATGGAATTTATAAGGATGTGTTTTTAACAGTCACTTCGTGATATTTCTATATTACTTGAGAATAAATTATAATCAGTTATCTTCTTCACTGTCATTAACCCTTGAATTATCACTATCAAAATGTATTTTAAATTAATAACGTTTATGTTTCAAATATGAGGTAGGCCCAAACTAATGTCACAGTGACATAAAATATTTGCTTACCCATAATTTTTAATAGACAACTATAAAAAACTAACAACAACATAAAAACAAAGTACACATCAGCCTTCATTATCAAGTAGACTAGAGGGACAATAATTGCCCATCTGGGCTAAACCCGTTGATTATGAAAGACATTTTTCAAGGCCACTTGCAATGAGAGTCTCAGTTTGTTGTTCTCAGGATATATTAGGATTACTGAGAACATCGGAGTATGGAATGCCATGAAAGGAAATGGCTTTACAAACTTCACAAAGAAGAAATACACAAATTATCTTATTTAAAAGGCACGCAGATTCCGTGTCTGTTTTGGCTGTGTATCTCTAGGTGATACACAATAAATAAGGAAGGAAATAACAACATCTAAGATATGTGAAACAAAGTCTTTCCATTGCCACCAAACTAATCAACTTGAAATGCCTTATTTGACATTGACATATATCCAAATTCTATTTATTTATTAATTTATTTTTAAAGGCTTTATTTACTTAGAGGGAGAGAGAAGGGAGGAGGGGGTAGAGGGAGAGGGCAAAGGTGTAGGTATGTGGTAGAAGTGAAGCTTTGGTCAAGGTATCCATCAGTGGGACCCTCCAGCCCTACCACTACACAAGGGCAAAAGCATTATTTGAGTGGAAAACTCTCAGGCTGGAATTGACTTCAATTCTCTATATGACATCAATGCAATATGCCAGGATTTAGAGCTGTCAGAGTAAACTGTTTCATAAGAGTGATTTAGAATAATTCCATAAAATCTATAAAATACTCCTGGGCCTCAAGCCATGTAAGTGACATCAGTAACCTCCTATTAAAATGTGCATGGCAATGTTGAAAAGGTAAAAAGAATGTAAGAGTACCAAAAGCTAAAAGAAAACTGAAATGATAAATAAGAACACGAAAGGGTAATGGCTTGGCAGTGCTTGATATTTGATAAGTGTGGGGATAGAGGTGAGGGATGTGGAAGGGGTTGATGTCAAAGGGCAGTCCTTTTCTCTAAAGGTAATGTCCTCAGAAATTAAGAAGAAGCATATTGTTGAACTGGAATAAAATTGTATGGCCATCTGCTGATAAATATTATATACTATAACATAGATAATCCAATAATGTATACATATATAATATTAAATATATAATCAAATACCATAAGTAGATAGATATTGATATAGATATTGAAGGTATTGGGTTAATTATACTGTCTTAATTAACCTGTGTTCAGAATCTTTACTGCCCAGGAAAATAACTAATAAATAAAGTAGTCATCCCCAATATGCGGGACTATATTCTAAGTCAAAGTTCTGACATTTTCTATCATCATCTACTTAGATACTCTAAATAATAATATTTAAGAAAATAACAAAAATAACAGATCCAGAATATCTGTAAGTAGTCCGTACTGGGGTCAGAGGAATGAGAATGCAACCTCTTATATCTTGACCCTTCCTCTTTCTGAATCTCTAAGGAAGCTGGAAGACCATTGAGTCTAAGGGGAGATAATCTACCATCAGACAGTCTGGTCCATGTAATAGCGCTATTGCCAGAGATAAGAATTCCTAAGTGTGTCTTCTGAAAGAGGAAAGCTGGAGTACCTACATGACAATATAGAAGCAAAGGACACTTCCTCCACACTGTCATTGGCAATGCAAACTCTGCATTAAGAATGATAGATTGAGGGGCACCTGGGTGGCTCAGTCAGTTAAGCATCTGATTCTTGATTTCCGCTCAGGTTCTTTTTTTTTTTTTTTTTAATGATTTTATTTATTTATTTGACAGAGATAGAGACAGCCAGCGAGAGAGGGAACACAAGCAGGGGGAGTGGGAGAGGAAGAAGCAGGCTTCTAGTAGAGGAGCCTGATGTGGGGCTCGATCCCAGAATGCTGGGATCACGCCCTGAGCCGAAGGCAGACGCTTAACGACTGAGCCACCCAGGCGCCCCCAATTTCCGCTCAGGTTCTGATCTCAGGATTGTGAGATCGAGCCCTGTGCTGGGCTCCGCACTGGGCATGGAGCCTGCTTAAGAGTCTCTCTCTCCCTCTTCCTCTGCCCCTCCCCCCTGCTCCCACATGTTCACTCTCTTTCTCTCTCTCAAAAAACAAAACAAAACAAAACAAAAAACAGATAAATTTAAGGTACAAAAAAAAAGGAAAAAGAAAAAGCTTCTTAAAAATAATTTAGGTGTATGAAAAATAATCAATGCATGTGAGCAGAACAATGAACAGTCCTACTCTGAAAAGTTCTTATCCCCCTTAAAACAAACAAACAAAAAAACAAAAAAACAACCAGGGAATTTGTTCTGTCATTTTTCTAACAACAAAGGAAAAAAAGTGTATTTTGGACATGAGCTGTACATGAAAGGGCATTGAGATAGAATATGCTTTACCGAAACTTTTTATACACATGTAAGATATTGTTCATGTGTAAAGACCACAAAACCATTTTGGCATATTGCCAGTTAATGTGGCCATACAGCAAAGCGGTGGCAAAATCAGGCTCTGGAGCCGCAGAGCCTGGGTTCAAATCCTGACTCTGCCCTTTGTCAGTTGCATGAAGATGTCTGGTAAGCCTCTTTATGAGCAGTTTGGAGACAATGAATACATCAGTAAGAAAAAACATATTATAAAAATCACTCCCTTCACTCATAAATAACAAAAGTAATTAACTTAAAATGGGAAATTTGGAATAAATAAAAACTGGTGTGAATTAAAGTCAATGGACAACGTTAAGCATAAAAGAATGGTGCAAATATAGGAAAAGAAAAAGTTACCGACCCTGGCGGATGACTTATTGTTAAAATATGATACATACATTGAGTGGCTCAGTTCACCCAAGGAAATTAATATAGACTAGAAAGGTGAAGGAACAGGGAGTTGGAGAATAAAGAGAAATAGCAAAAAATATATCGGATTCCATATTACCTGAGAAATCATAGTACTTTGCTTTTCTATATAACATGGTGAGAAATACAAAAATGAAGAAAAACCATTAACATTTTAAAAGTAGAGATGAATTTAAACAAAAATAGGCTTTTTGTTAAAAATATGAAACTAAAATATGAAAACAGCTACTGAACCATAAGATACACTGAAATAAAATGGAAATATGGTAAATAAAACAGAAGCAGTAATAATGCATATAACAAATTACATGGTCTTAGTAAAGGGAAGGACAAAAAATATAGCTTAATTTAATCTGTATGGTGCTTAGATGAGGCACACAAAAATACACTGGAAAAATGTTTGAAGGTAAACATATAAAATAAAACGAATTGAAATACATCAAACAAATACAAAGAGCATTAAATCCGAGTGGCAAAATTCATAGCAAAATCACATCCAATTAAATATGGGACTAACTGAATATTTCATACTATTTTATGAACTATATTTGAATAATCCTCAATGAATTTAAGAGGCTTTGTACGTACTATAGCATAAGCATCAGATATATGATGTAATATCTGCTATTAATATAAATAATGAACAAGTTTAAAAATTGGACAGGTTTATAGCATTCTAATATAAAAGACTAATAATACTATTCGACAGAGGAAGAAGAAAAAGTAAATGATATGGAATTTCAATAATAAAAGCAACATATATGATATATTGAACTTTAAACTATAAAACTGAGATTATCCCCTTTTTCACATACCACGGTAACACTGACCAGATTTAATCACTACCATGTCTTAAAGAAAACTTTAATGAATTCCCCAATAATAAATGTTAACAGCAAATGCTATTATGATGTTTTAAGAAAACCAGCTATATCTAATAACGAATGGTGAAACAAAACCAAAGGGAAGTCAAGGTTAAATGTTTTCTCCTAAACGACTTTATTGTTAAGCATAAACTTTAAAATAGTGTTGGACCCTCTTTAGAAGATATGAGTATGCTATGATTTCCTTTAGTTCTGGGTAGTCAGGTAGACTACATGTCCCTTCAATCCTGTCAACAGAATGTGGTCTTGTAACTAAGTTCTGGCCATTGAAATATGGATCTGAATGATTCAGCTACTTCTAGGTTTCACCCACAAAAACGTCCTAAGTGCTGTCCTTTCTTTCCACGTCCATCACCTGAGATATACATGGAAACAGAGCCACAGGAATGAAGCCTCGGTCTCCATAAGTGATTTCCTCAAATGCTTTTAACAATAATGCTTAATCTATCTTTCATGATATTCTTTTACTTGTCTTTTCCCAAAGTAAATCAATTTTATTCATACTAAATGTTTGTTTAGTTCTTTGTCCCCACGATAACCTCTTTGATAAAGTCTCTAATGCTTCTGGGACACCTTAATGATAATGGTATTTGCCTTTACCACCCAAACAGGGAAATTGTGTGGATTACAATTAACTTTTATACCTATAAAGCCATCTGGAGCAAGTTTGCAATGTTATGTCTCCTTTTGCTTCTTAGCTTTAATGGGTAATTAAGATTTTGCTTTCCTTTGTTTCATAAAAGTTTAGGGCTCAAGCCTAGTTACAGTGTTCTTTTTTAATTTTTTCCTTATTTTATGTCTTCTTTTTTATTATGTATTTGTCTTGATGATCACCGTCAATGGCATACTCATAGCACTTCCTACATTCGGTATTATTTATTCCTTGTCCTTCAGCATCCTTCCCACTCTATGATTTGTTTCATGCACGTGGGTACATTTAATCATTTTTTTCATCAGTTTAATTTATTTTACTTTCAATACAATCATAGTCCTCGGCTTCTAAGTAGTGCTTTCATATTTGTCATAGCATCTGTACTTTTTAGAAATGATGGAGCAAATAATTTTTGTGAAATCTCTCAAAACTCAGAAAAACTTATCAGGTACTCAAAGGGACAACGACTAGATCGCTGAGACAAAAGTGACAATAAAACATCACTAATATTTGTCAGTAGTAGATGAAATCGACAAGACTTTGTTCCAGAATTTGTCTTGGTTTGAATGTAGAAGAGTCAGTGAACTAAATGTTTAGAAATCATGGGGTATACCAGCCCTGTTTGTTTCTGTCTGCGTCCTGTGATCGCTTTCTCCCTCCCTCCTTTTAACCATCCATCCATCCACCCATCCACTTACTTATTTACCTGCCTATCTAACTGGAATGCTTTATTTCTCCAAATTAGATACAAACATAGGTTGCATTTTAGTTAATGGTCAACCTATACTAGCTCTGACCTTGTGTTACTTGTAACAGCAAGAAATTCATATTTTCATCTTTGTCCAAATTGGCATCCTGAGGTTCTCTTGGGAGTGTATGTACCCCAATCCCATGTACATCAATTTGCTTTTCCTTATCTTTCCATGCAGTCCAATGCTGTACACTATCTCTTTATCATCTTTCACCATCTCATGATTGCATGCCCATGGTGCTACACTGTTACCACTTCACAGGGCTCTTCCAGTGGTGGTCTCTCTTCCTGGTCTCCAAAAGGCTCCCTTTCTGCAGAAGCTAGCTACTTCCTCCAGAATTTTAGGTGCTTTGCTAATGCTCTCTTTTTCTGAGTGCATGCTCCCCTGGCTCCTGTTTTATATGCTGTGCAATTAAAATCATCTATTTAACATCATAATATTTCATACTGATATTGTTCCCTACCAATAATGGGACTTTGCATGTAAACCATAAACAAGCAGATAGAGAATGACATACATACATACACTAACACATAAATATGTGTGTATGAATATATAAACACAAATAGTAGGGGGTTTTTTGTATGATAAGAACACTGACCATATCCTTTTTTTTTTTTTCAAAATCAGGACACTTTTGAAAGTTAAAAGGATGCTATTAATAATTACACTAGTATTATGTTCAAATCAAGGTTGACCAGGATGCATGAAGACACATGGTCATCCTAGTTATGGATAGATACTTATTTTATATGAGCTTAACTAACAGCCTTAAAAGAAGAAAGGGGTGGTCTCCGTAGGGACACAATTTATACTCTTAAATAAAAACACTGCTTAAAAGTTCAAAAAATGCTACTGTTCCCATTTCAAATATTTTAAATTCCAGCCTCAAAGTTAAATAATAGAGGAAAAATAACTTTTGACACTTGTAGATAATTTTTCTCAAAACACATGTGATCATTTTTGAGGACACTAACATTTTATTAAAAACGTTGGGAAATACTGATATATGTAATTGAAATTGTCTCACATATACTACACTCTTTTCCATTCATTTAAATTATGTCATAAACATGATGCCGAAGCAATATAAATCCTACATCTAGAGGCTCAAATGCTTGTGTTCTAATCTCTCTGATTTCCCTTTGGCCCTGCTTTGAAAGACAGGTATCAGTCAGGTTCTTCCAGAGAAACAGAATTTATATTACACTACATTACATTACATTACATTACATTACATTACATTACTTTGCATCATATTACATTACAGTACATTGTTATGTCCCATTATGTTATATTGTTATGTCATATTGTTATGTTATGTTATGCTATGCTATATTATATTATATATACGGAAAAGAGAGAGGGAGAGGGATTTTAAGGAATTGGCTCACAGGGTCACAAGATTATGAGGTTTGCAAGTCCCAAACCTGTAGGACTGGCTGACAGGCTAGAAACTCAGTGAAAACTGGTGTTGCAGTCTTGAGTCTGATATTTGTAAGGCCGGCCAGCAAACTGAGACCTCAGGCAGGATTTCTACAGTACAGCCTTGAGAAAGAATTCCTTCTTTTCTGAGAAACTTGTCACCTTAAATTCTTCAACTAGTTAAATAAAGCTCACCAACATTAGCAAGAGTAGTATATTCACTTAACATCAACTGATATTTTTATATTACCCATATAATATAACTTATTTATTTTTTTATGTTCCAAGTTTTTACTTAAATTCTCATTAGTTAACATGTAATGTAATATTAGTTTCAGGAGTAGAATTTAGTGATTCATCACCACTTACATATAACACCCAGTGCTCTTCGCACAAAGTGTCCTCCTTAATACTTACCACCCATTTAGCCCATCGCCCCACCTACCTCCCCTCCAACAACCCTCAGTTTGTTTTCCATAGTTTATAGTTTCTTTTATGGTTTGCCTCCCTCCCTCTTTTTTGTCTTTCCCCTACGTACATCTGTTTTGTTTTTTGAATTCCACATATGTAGTGAAATCATATGGTATTTTTCTTTCTCTGACTGAAAGTCAACTGATTACATCTACAAAATTCCTTCACAGCAACCGTCTACACTACCAAACTTCTGGCATCGTGGGCTAGCCAAACATCTGGCATCACAGACTAGCCGAGTTGACCCACAAAATTAATCATCACAGGATTCACGTGATTACATTGGAACTACTCAAATAATCCAGGATAATCGCTCTGCTTTAATGCTAACTACTCAGTAATTTCAATTACATGTTCAGAATTCTTTGTGCCTTCAGTGACTTTGGAAGCCATGTTTATGCTTAATAGAATATAGTACTTAACATAGTGTCAGCCCCTTTAATAAAGATCAAAACACAAACAGTACTGAAACAGGATAGAAGCATACTTCTTACACATGTAAGGGTCAAAAGAAGTTAGAATCTATAGTATCATGTTCCAATGTGTAAAGATGTTTTATAAGATTTAAAGTATCTTTTGATGTAAGGAGACAACTCAAGGACATTTGGTTAGATGAAAGGCAGAATTCTTTCTCATTCACAGCTTTAAATAAGTGGTCTGCCACGGTGGGCCACACAGAAGGTTATATGCCGGGGCAAGGTAGAAGCTCCCTAGAGCTGCGATGGGCAGCTTCCACATGGCGCATGGAGTAATGTTAGCTAGGTATCAAGGGACCTCTGTGGATTGGCTGAATTGAATAATTCCAGTAGGTTCTGAGATATAGAAATTGTCTCTAGTAGTCTGGTACCTGGCCCTGGGGCAATTAGGCAGGTGCCTAGTTGTCCTGGAGTATGACAGCTCCAGAGAGGGAATAGTTGGGAGTGTGGACTTAATCGTCTGCTCAAGAAAGAGGATTGACCAACATCTGCCTGTGTCGAGACAGAACAATAAAAATAGAAAATTAAAAATAACTATATTAAACAAGGATTCAGTGCTCTGCGTCTGTCTTTTCTAAGGTGTTCTTGTCTGTGCTACCCAAAATGATTCATCGCTGTTACCTTCTTTCCAGGAAGCAAGACATGGACAAGGGAAGAAGGGGCATGGGTTTTTTTGGTAGACATGGCCTTATGTGTTATACACATCACTTTTCCTTAGAACATATTGAACGGATTTTAATCATATGTCCAGATCAAACTATAAGAGATGTTAGGAACTCCTGGTCTCATTATGAACATTTATATGTATAGCTAAAAATTCTATCACTATCAGTAAGTCAAAAACATAGCAGAGGACAAATAACAGTCTTGGCTAGAGTCATTTAAGAGTGGTGATAAAGACAAGTAAGTAGATTAAAGAAATGTATTTTTGTGGTAAAATCATTGGGCACCAAAGCTTGATTGGGTAAAGGGTAAAAGAGAGTGCCTCCCTGTTCTGAGTCATGCATTGGGATGGATGGTGGATCCTTACTGAGATGGGCAATCTTGGGGAGAAACAAATCTGTTCATTAGACTTGAGAAATAGTATTTAGATGCGTAGCACAGAAAGGACCTTACAAAAGAGGTTGAGAAAACCTTGCCAAAGGCAATTTACACCAAGAAATTCTGATGTCAGAGAATCTATGAAGTATTTCTAATATGAAATAGAAGTCAGTGATATTGAAAATTGAAGAAGTATAATCAAGTAAGTGGAAATTATTGATGTGTTGAAATTATAAGAAAACAATGGGACTAAATGATTATTATAATCCTTTTCACAAGTAAGAAGTTGAAGCTGATTTTGTGACTACCGCCGAGGCTACATTGCAAGCCAACAGTGAATGAATAGCTGTTTTCATCACTGAACAGTGACGCCACTCTTCTGGGATCTAATCAGAACAGGCTTGAAGAGTCTTCCCATTTAATCATTAATAAGAGTGTTCATAAAAAAAAAAAGATAGAAGCAACTTTAGATTTCCACCCTATTATTAAGCTATGAAAACCGTAATACAAATTTTCAACGAAGCATAGAAATGCCCTTTTGAAGTTGTTTTCTAATGAACCCCCAAAGGAAGAAATTAGGTGAACCATTAACTCATTTTGGAAAAATAAAAAATCTTTATTTTAAGTAATTTCTGAATAAATTTTAGTATTTCCTTCACTTATAGAGGGAAATCACAGCAACGGCAGAACCTTTGGCTCTGTAACAAATAGAAACCACAAATATTTTCATATTAGATATTGTATAGGTTGCAATACAGCATATATGCAATCTCCGCTTTGAGACTATGCTGTTATTGACACTATTTTAACTGCATTTATAAGTACTAATATTATGACATCAAATGTAAACATTTTGACACTTTTATTTCTGTATAATTTCTTTCCTTTATAATCTTTTATATTTTATTTGATAGATTTAAAATGAAATCACACACTTTGAGGAGTCCATCTGCTTTAGCAAACTGCCAAATGGATCCATGTTGCATAAAACAATTAAGGATTCTTGACTTAAAGGAACTAAAAAGAGCCTGTCGCACCAAGAGTGAAGCAAGTGTTTATATCTTTAAAAAGAAGTGTTTTTTTAAACAACATTTTCAATCATAGTATATGATTGATCCCTATTTTTTTATAAGGAATTTGACAGAATCTATGATGGGTATTTTGTGGAAAACATCACTTGTAAATGTTAATATTTCTACTCACTCTGAATTCTTTATTTCTTCCAAAGTACTACTTTAAGGGCTATAATCTCCTTTCCTCCAAATTATACTGGGTAGTCTCATTTCCATAGGCAACATTAAATTCCAGAAGATAGTCTTCATTTCTCACCCCATGTTTTTCCTAAGGCTATATACATAACTTGAACGCTAACCTCTAAATTAGGTTTCTCCGAGGATGACTGTAGTTTCCACACAGTAAAAATGTTTTCCAGTGAGTTACAAGCTATAACTAATATAAAGTACCATGTTAACTTTCAAAAATATTTCACTTTATTAGAATGCAGATATTAAAACATACCCAAATAAGATATATATTAAAATCTGTGCTCCTTTCATGTTTAGAGACCAACTAAAAGTAAACTGTATTCAGAATTGCATTTTAAAGGTAGGAAACTCGGTCAGAGTTTTTGGGTTGAAATGTATTCTGTAGTTTAGGTCAGTGGTTCCCAAATAGGGTGACTTTACCCTCACCCTGAGTAGATTTTCAATGTCTGGAGATGGTTTTGGTTGTCACCACCGGGGACGGTGCTATTAGCATCTAGTGTGTGGAGATCAGAGATGCTGGTAAACATTCTACACAGGAACAGCGTCCTATAACAAGGCATTTTCTGGGCCTCGAATCCAATAATACTGAGATTAAGAAACTCTGGGTCATATGTCTGAATCAATATAATGATGAAAAAATCAGAGAAGTCCCAGTGAATTAACGCACATTCCCTTATATGGCATTTCTATGTCCCCTGTTAATATCTCTTAATTATTTTCCCTCTACGTCAAAAGAGCAGTGAAATATGTGACTGTGCTTGTATCTCCCCTAAAGAAAGCTTTTCATCCACCGCACCTTTCCTTCAAATTACCACCCTGTGCCATACTTATTATAGTCTTAAGACAGCCTCGTACCCACTGCCTCTACTCTTAAGACCCTTTTAGTCCCTTCCAAATTGTCTATAATTCTAGAATAAGCCACAGCCTGCCAATAAAATTTCTTTTGCTGATATTAGTGAGTTTCTTTTACTAAATCTGAGGGGTATGTTTTCAATACTTTTTCTTACTTAACCACTTAGCACATTGATTTTTTTTTTTTTTTAAACAGGGCCGCCCGATATTTGTACGGAACTACTTTCCAGTATCTTCTTATCCTCTTGTGGTAGAGCGCCCTCCTGTATGTTCTTCCGCTCAGTTACATGCTCCTTCTCCGCCTCCTCACCCGCGTCCTCTCTCTTACTGAATAAATACGATGTTGACTTTTACAGAAGCGAGACGTATGCGGCTCCCTTTCTTAACTGTGCCGATAGCTAGACTCGCTATCACTTACTCGTGACTTCTCATACCATGGCTGGAAAGGTGAGTCCCAAATCCTGTCTTGAGCTTTATTTGCTGTTTTAAGAAACAGACCTGATTATTCAATCACCTACTGGATACTGTCATATAAATGTCTCACGATGAACATGTCCACAGGGGACCCTTGATTTTCTACCCCAAACACACTCCTCTGCCTGTGTTTTATGTATTAATAAAAGCCATCCTGATTTGATCAATGATTTAAAGCAAACACCCGGGAGTTTCTATTGAAGCGTGCTCAATTTACATGTCTCTCAACCTCATACCTAATCAAGAACTACCAATTAGACGTCTTTTATAACAGTCCCTCAGCCCTGCACAATTGACTGCATTCCCCTTTGCCATTGCTCTGTTGGTGCTTACATGTAATCGTTGTTTAATCTCGAGTCCTACAAAATCCTCTGAGTGCTCTCTGTGCCTCCTCTCTGCTGAAAATTTTTAATTACCCTTCATCAAATTCACAGTTAGTGTCTGACCCAGGTTTGCAAAGAGACCCCCCCCCCATATCCCCCCTCCCCCACAGAGGCTCAGCTTTCACTGCCCACACCCCTTAGGCCACTGCTCCTGATTTCCGGATTGAGGAATGAACCCACTTCCAGGTGACAGACAGAGGGTTCTATTGTCTTGGAACATTATTTTCCTCCATTGCCATGCTAATTTCAATTCATTCTTTAAGCCCCAAAGTAAGATTAAATTGTCCCAGAAGAGATACTCTGCTCCTGCCAATTTAAACCTGACTTAGCTGCCCTTTTCTTTTTTTTCCCCTAAATATCCATAGCACCCTCCGTTTCTCCACTCTTATTTTTTTTATCATATTGTTTCATAAGTATCTATTTTTGTTTTTATCTAGCTTAACGCTTTTCATCTAGCCAGAGCTCTTAACTAGCTTAAAATAGTTGTCACCACATATGTATGCATATTTCCTATTTTGTCCTCAGAATCTAATACACTCCATCTCCCCCAAAATAAATCCTCAAAATCAATTTTGGTTTCATTCTTATTTATGAAACTTCTATCAGATTGTTTCTACCCAAATTGGTACTACTTGCATCTGGATTCACAGCGCTAATGACCTTTTTCTACATTTGTTCAAACCAGTTTAGGATGTTCTGTTAGCACTCACGTAAAATAACACCTATAGGGAAAAGTCCTAACACTTTATATTTGTTTATAAAAATATATATTTCTCAGGTAAATCCTCCAAAGCTTATTTTATTTTATTTTATTTTTAGAAAATGATAGAAATGAATTCCCTAGCTGTTTAATGAATTTGATCAAAAGCATGCCTGGTGAAGAAAATTGATATTGTAGTTTGTAGTAACGAATTCGTCCTCAAAACTTCATAAGATTTCTAAAACATATTGATTTTAAGTTATTCTTAGGATTTTGCTTATATATATATATATATATGATAGAGCTTATCTATGATAAAAAGTTACACATAAAGAAAGGTGAGGGAAATGTTGAGAATTTGGAATGACTGTGACAAGAGGACAGGAAAAAAAAAGACAAAACAGTTTACCAGTTAGCATGAATAGAGAAATAAGGACTGGAATACTACAGCTCTTGCAGATACAGAGATCTATAATATTTTGAATTATTATTTTCCTGACTAGGAAAATTTAACTGCATGGTGCAAAATTAAAGTCAGTTTAACAATTACAGTCACATAGTTGATGAATTGCATAAAAATAAACAAGCCTTGAATTTCATGCACAAGGACAACACAATTATTTGCATGACATGCTTTTAAGATATCTGTATTTTTGTATATTACATATCGTAAATGGGACAAATTGTAGGAATGAGCTTAACCACTTTTTAAGTAAACATTTCTTAAATTTTAGAACATTTAAAGATTTTTCTGAAAGTTAGCAAGATAGTACACCACCATTTCCATGTATCATACACCCAATTTCTCCAACTATTATCTAACATTAGTTATTCTGGTATATAGTTACAATTGATGAACCAATACCGATAATTATTATTTATGAAAGCCTGTACATTATTCACATATCCTTAGTTCTGTTCTGTGATTCCGCCCAGGATTCCATATTCCATTTAGTTGTCATTCTTCCTGGGCTCCTCTTGGCTGTGACAGTTTCTCAGACTTTCCTTGTTTTTAATGACCTTGACAGTTTTGAGGGCATTTTATAGAATATCTCTTGGTTAGGATTTTTTGGATGTTTTTCTCATGAGTAGACTGGGAATATGGATTTGGGAGAGGAAAATACAGAGTTAAAATGTCATTTCCAGCAGATCATATTATCAATATGATTTTCATTGTTGATGTAGCCTCGGTTACATGACCAAGGGAGTTCTTACCAGGTTTTTCAATTATAAAATTACTTTATTACTCCCCTGTTTATCCTTTACATTGTAGAAGGAAGTCACTATGTGTAGCCCACACTAAGAGTGGGGACTTGAGCTCCATCTTGAGTGTATAGTATCAACATAAATCATTCAGAATTTTTCTGCAAAGGAATTTGGTCTCTATTCCCCATTTAGTTATTTACTTAACTTATGTATGTCAATATAGACATGAATATTTACTGTATACTTTGAGTATACTCACTTTGTTATACTTATTAGTTCAGGAGCTTTTTGTCTGCTCTTTGGAATTCATTACATCACAATCATGTCGACAATAAAGAAGGTTTTCTTTCATTTTGATCTGTATATAATTATCTCCTTTTCTTTTGTTTTATTACCCTACCTAAAGTTTCCAGTACAATGCTGAATAGGAGTGGTGGGAGAGGGCATCTTTTTTTTTTTTTTTTTTTTTTTAATTTCTTGTTTATGTGGAAACCCTCCAGTCTCTCAAGGTTAAACATGATTTTAGCTGTGCATTTTTTTTTGTTGTTGTTGATGTTCTTTTTTAAGTCAAGGAAATTCCCATCTATTCCTAGTTTTAATCAAGAATAGGTATTAAGTTATTCAAATGTTTTTTCTGCATCTTTTGATACACTCAAATGATTTTTATTCTTTAGCCTGTTAATGTGATGATCATTGTTTTTCAAAGGTTGGCCATAATGTATACCTTGTTTTGTATATTTGGGTTTGCTCAGAGGTGGTTGAGTATTTTTGTATCTGTATTAATGAGAAATATTCATTGGTAATATTCCTCTCCTGTAATACCTTTTTCCTCATCTTCATATCTTATAATATGAAGTAATATGTAACATTAGGGGTAACATTAGCCTTTTAGAATGAATTAGTGCTCCTTCTGCTTCTATTTTTCTGAAGAGATTGAAAAGAATTCTCAAATTGTTTCTTCTTTAAATGTTTAGTAGAATTCACCAGTGAAACTGTCTATACCCAGAGATTTCTTTTTTGAAAAATTATTTAGTATTAATCCAAAGTCTGTAATAGAAAGATACATATTTAGATTATTAATTTCTCCTAGCGTGAGTTTTGGTGTTTATGTCTTTCAAGGATTGTTCTTTTTTTCTAAAATATAAAATTACAAGGCAGAAATTTGTTTACAGTATTAATTTTTATCATTTTAATATTTATAGTTAATTAAAATGATGACCCCACTTTCATTTATGATACTGGTACTCTGTGTCTTATTTCTTATTTCTTATTTAGTCAGGCTAAACATTTATCAGTATTATGGACCTTTTCAAAGAAGTAGACTTTGGTTGTTGATTTTCTCTACTGTTTTCTTTTCTTTTTTTAAAGATTTTATTTATTTATTTGACAGAGATAGAGACAGCCAGAGAGAGAGGGAACACAAGCAGGCGGAGTGGGAGAGGAAGAGGCAGGCTCCCAGCGGAAGAGCCCGATGTGGGGCTCGATCCCAGAATGCTGGGATCATGCCCTGAGCTGAAGGCAGACGCTTAACAACTGAGCCACTCAGGTGCCCCAACTGTTTTCTCTTTTGAATTTAATTGATTTCTGCTCTAATTTTTAATATTTATTTTCCTTTGCTTACTTTGGGCTCACATCACTCATCTTCTCCACGTTTTCTAAAATGGAAGATTAGATTATTGATTTTAGTTGTTTTTATTTGCTAATGTATATATTTGACGCTTTAAATTTCTTCTAAGCTTTTTAATTTTCCTGTTTTTTTTGCATCCTACAGATTTGTATACATTGTATTTTTTAAATTTCTCAAGACCTTTTCTTCGACTCATATGTCACATGTTATATGTTACATGCTAAGTGAGTGCTGATCATTTTATAGCAATATTTCTGCTATTGGCTTCTAATTTCAGTACAGTATGGTCTGAATATACCTTTTCATAATTTTATTCTTTTATATTTGTTATGTCAGGGGTCAAAATGTGGTGTACCTTGGTGAATATTCCCTATATGCTTGGGAAGAATGTATGTTTTGCTCTTTTTGTATGGAATAGTCTATAAATGACGACTGCACAAAATCATAGTGCTTTTTAGAAACTGCCAATAAATCGGCCTCAATCTTTACACTAGATCATTGCTTATTTCCATTATGAATGGAAAATAAGTGTACAATTTTAAATCCTTTAATCTTGGAGGATTTCTCCCTTTCATTGTCCTCTAGTGCCTTCCCAGAATGAAGTAGAAAAAGACGTGACAGGGGGCGCCTGGGTGGCGCAGTCGTTGGGCATCTGCCTTCAGCTCAGGGCGTGATCCCGGCGTTCTGGGATCGAGCCCCACATCGGGCTCCTCCACTGGGAGCCTGCTTCTTCGTCTCCCACTCCCCCTGCTTGTGCCCCCTCTCTCGCTGGCTGTCTCTGTCATATAAATAAAAAAATAAAATCTAAAAAAAAAAAAAGAAAAAGACGTGACAGGTCTCTGCCAGCTTGGGCTGCATCTTACAGATTCAGATGTAAATTAGCCTCAAGGTTAAGTTATCTGGTCATAGGAGAATGTAGATGCTGATCAAGAGAGAAGTGGCATGTTAGCCAGAGTAAGTATACTCAGAGACTAAGCAAGGTATTCATTCATGCAACTCAAATCTCTAGGAGTTGGTTTGGCATATTACCACCTAGGCTTGATTAGTAAACAACATAGCTCCCTTTTCCCCAGTGTTTAGATATTCATTCTTCACTTAGGGGACTATTTTTATGAGTCTTACGTCATGACTTACCACGGGATCCACACATATCTAGTAAATCAGTTTAAAGAAAGAGCCCTCTCTATTTTCAAGCCTCAAAATCTTGTAATCATTCAGTAAATTTATGAAAGCAGCATGTCTAATTGTGTATGTCACTTCCAAAATCTCAAGTCTGTGCAAGCATTGCATTTCTAATTTAATGGCAGGGGGCTCAAAGTTTAGAAAAGCATATTACTTAGACCACTGCAATTTACCCAATATAATATTTTAAAGATACTATTTCTTTTAGAGCAGACTTAAGTTTACAGCAAATGAGAGAGGAGGTACGTGTATTTCCAATATATCCTATAGCCTCAAAGATTCATAGACTGTCCCACTATCAAAAACTCCCTTCTTCCCCTTGCCCCCTTGTTATAACTGATGAACCTATAATGGCATGTGGTAATCACCAAAAGTCCATAGTTTACATTAAGGTTCACTCTTGGTGTGATACATTCTGTTGGTTTGAACAAATGTGTAATGACATGTATCCATCATAATAGAACCATACATCCTCTGTGCCTTACCTATTCCTCTCCCCACCCTGGGGTGCTGTTTTGGTGCAACGGTAGACGGGGTTGATGCCTTGATTTCTCTTTCTGCTGCTTCATTATTGGTGTATAGAAATGCAACAGATTTCTGTACATAGATTTAATTTGTCCTGCAAATTTACTGAATTTGTGTATCAGTTCTAGCAATTTTTTGGTGAAGTCTTCTAGTTTTTCTACATAGAGTTTCATGTCTGTGAACAGTGAAAGTTTGACTTCTTCCTTGCCAATTTAGATGGCTTTTATTTCTATTTGTTGTCTGATTGCTGAGGTTAGCACTTCCAATCCTATGTTAAATAACAATGGTGAGAGTAGTGGACATCCCTGTCTTCATCCTGACCGTAGAGGAAAAGCTCTCATTTCCCCATCGAGGATGATATTAGCTGTGGGTCTTTTGGATATGGCCTTTATGATGTTGAGGTATGTTCCCTCTAGCCCTGCTTTGTTGGTTTTTATCAAGAATGGATGCAGTGCTTTGTCTAAAGCTTTTTCTGCATCTATTGAGAGGATCATATAGTTCTTACGCTTTCTTTTATTAATGTGGACACACTGCTGCTGGTTTGAAGACAGAGGAGAGAATGTAATGTGCACTGCAGGCAAACTTAAGGAGGTGAGAGAAATTCATGGAGCAACCCAGCAAGGAAATGGGAATTTCAGCTCTACCACAAAGAACAGTGAATTTTGCCAACAATTTGAATGGACCTAGAAACATATTCTTCTCTAGAGGCTCTAGATATGAGTTCAGGTCAGCCCATACCTGGATTTCAGCCTCTGAGTCACGAGGCAGAAAAAATAATAGAGCAAACCCAGACTCCTAACCTATAGAACTGTAATATAATAAATATGTGTCATGCTTAGTCACTAAGTTTGTTTGTGATAATTTTTTACAGCAACAATGGAAAACCGATATAGTCATATGAATCTATGCTGAGATAGGGAAACTGTACTTATTTGCAAGACTTTGGAGGAAAAAGGCATTTCTGGAGTATTTGCTTATTTTAGTAGAAAAATCGACATTCACTAGCTGCAAAACTTCACATTATGTACCAAAAGCTGTACTGCTATGATCCATAAAAAGACTACATCTGGCAATAGCTGCATTTTGTGGTAATGATGTGATTAAACTTATAAAAAATACATTGTAATTTATATTTTTGCTTAGAAATATTTACATTTAAAAATGAATGCTTATTTTTAATCAAGGCCCATGAATTCATCTTAGGAGATGGAGCTCATTTCTTTGGAAACTCTGTCATATAGTATTGATTTGGGTTTATTATTTTAGAAAGGAGGGGAAAGTTAAAGGATTTAATATGGTCTTTCCTATCAAAGTTGTTCTTAATTTTCTGGTCCAGAAAGACAATAGTTGGATTTATCTTGTTACTATGATGTGTATTCTAACTCTGAACTTAAGAACTAAGAAACAAGCAAGGATCTTAACTAGAATGCCATCAAGTTCTACTTGTCAAAAGTCCACATATCACGAGAACTTTACAGAACTCCATTCTGACTGCTAGACCACCTTGGGATACCCTGTCTCCTAGAATAAGCTCAAGATCTAAATTATTGCCTAAACACCCTTAGAGCTCATTTTCCTTATAAAATTGCCACATTTCTGCTGAGAAGTCTAGTGGGGATATTAACTATATATGTGGAAATATATGTTTCCAGAAGGTTGCTTACACCCTCATTTATTCATGAATTGATGAATATGTGAAGACAAAGGTATACGAATTGGTTCAAAATACTGTTGGAATTTTCATAGTTATACACGTCAGGAAGGTTAGATTATTTCTATCTATTTTGTTGTTGGAGGCACAGCAATATATTAGTCAACATCGACAATTACACCAATTATATTGGTCAGATAATTCTGAATCCATACTGTGGTAACTGTATCCATCTTGTTCCTTATAACTTTTGGTTTCTGTCATTCCAGAAAAAAAAACAGACCGCCCGACTCAAATGCAATGCCTTGTACTATAATTCCAGACCATGAGAGCATAGTCCAAATATGTTATAAGCTTCACCAAAGTATTTATTTCTTTTTTTTTTTTTAAGATTTTATTTATTTATTTGACAGAGATAGAGACAGCCAGCGAGAGAGGGAACACAAGCAGGGGGAGTGGGAGAGGAAGAAGCAGGCACATAGCAGAGGAGCCTGATGTGGGGCTCGATCCCATAACGTCAGGATCACGCCCTGAGCCGAAGGCAGACGCTTAACGACTGCGCCACCCAGGCGCCCCCACCAAAGTATTTTCAAAGATTCTCACGAAAGGAGTGCCTGTTGGACTCTGTTAGTAGACATAGTCCAGAGACTGATGGAAGTGTCCCCATAGATAACATACTCCAGTATTCTTACTAGGGAATCCAATAAATAATTGACATTGTAATTTCATTAATCACGGGCCACTCCTGAACCTATGCTTTGGCAAAAACAGGACAAAAGGTTAGAAACAAACGTACACCAATAAATCATGCCATAGTCTTTCTAATTACATGCCTAAATTCAGTTTTAAGCCTAATAAAAAGTCAAGCTGTTCTTTAGTCTCAGAATTCATTCTTGCACATATGTTGGGAAAAAAATAAATTTAGCAAAGTTTTGCAACTGTATTATGTCTAATACTTGTGTTAGAGGGTTTAACATTGCCATTGGCCCTGAGGCTGTGCGGGTATCTGACTCTAATTGTACCTGGGAGAGACTATAGGTTATGAGGACAGGGCAAAAGGAAAAGAGTCTATTTCCATCACCTTCAAACTTAGCCTTGTAGTGGCCTTGAGAACCAAAAGCTTACATCTGTCCCATCTATGTGATTTGTATTGATTTACTTTAGATGAAAATGTTTAAACGTACAAATAATGAAAAGAATGATAAACACAACATCCAAAAACACAACAAATGCATGACCTTTTTTTTACCACATTGGCTTCATATCATTTGATTTTAATAATAAAATATATCACTAATGTACAAGATTTCTTTTTAGAATGATGAAAAGTTTCTAAACTTATAGTGTTGGTTGCATAGCTCCATAAATATTTTTAAATCATCAAATTGTATACTTTAGGCAGGTGAATTTTTATGGTATATGAGTTACACATCAATAAATATGTCTATAAAATATTATAGACACCATTAAAATATCTCTTTTAATCCACCCCTAATTTTATTACCTTTTCCATTTCACCAGAGTTTCCCCATGGTTAATTGGAATATATTTCTTTCTCATTATTTTTCACACATTTTTTTCCTATCCAAATAGATGTAAAAACATTAAGTACTAGTTTTGTGTATTTAAAAACCTGTGACGGGCATGTGGGAGCTCAGTAGGTTAAGCATCTGAGTCTTGATTTCTTCTCAGGTCATGATCTCTGGGTTCTGGAATCAAGCCTCTCTTAGGCTCTGTGCTCAGTGGGGCGTCTGCTTGAGGATTCTCTCTACCTCTGCCCCTCACTCCCACTCTCTCCTCTCTCTCTTCTCTCAAGTAAATAATCTTTAAAAACCTGTGAAAATTGTATCTTTCTCTACATATACTTTTTGTAATGTGTGTATTAATAACAATTTGTAGGTTTATACTTATTAATCACATGAATCAAGTTCATTTTCATTCCTTTATATTATTGAATTGAAGAAGTCAAATTATCCTATTCATGGATAATGTTTCAAAACTTTCTCATTGCAAATAACACAAATAGGAACATTCTTGTACATGCCATCCTGTCTGTATGTGTACATAGGATATGCACAGGCAGCTAGAAATTTGCAGTTGAAGGGCATGAACATTGTCATATTTACTCTGGAGCGACAATATAGTCTTCATAATGTTTGATTTTACCAATTTATGATTACACCAAGAACATGTGTGTGTGTAAGTCGTTTTCCCTATGGCTTTGATAAATCTTTTACTGGGGACACTTTAAACATGAATTATGTTTATTTGAATTTTTCCTGGAAATAATTTTGAGATGATTCTGATATTCAAAGATTATTTGATAAAGTATTCAAAATAGAGATCTTTATGTATTTAGAAACATGAGCTTATGTGAATTTTAAATTCACTGGCACTTCAAACATAAGATGAAAAGCATTAAATGATGTAACAAAGGGCAGGAGGGTCTGTGTTCTGGCCCAAGATAATAAAAGAGACTTCAAATCAGTGTGGTTGGTATCCATCTGATTCACAAACTTTGACTGCTTTGTTCCCACACTGTAAACTTTTAAAAATTACAACAATCTCATGGCAATACTATATTTAATAACTACGTTAACATGTGAGGTCTCATGACTTGTCCACAGCTGGTGCTCAAAATATAGTCTATTAGTAGTTATTTTAAACTGACAACAGTTTTTGTTGATTTTTTCCTAAGTCATAGGACTAAATAAATGAATATTGCTTTCAAATGACAAATGTTGTTCTAATTCTGGGGAAATATTTTAATCTTTGTGATACAGAAAAGTTCAAATATTATACAAAAATCAAAATATTAACAGAATGAATATCCATTTATCCATCAGCTGACTTTCAATGAATATCAGTTGATGGTAACACTATTTCATCTATTCTACACGCCAAACCCCGGTTTCACTTCTAGATTATTTTTTTTTAAGATTTTATTTATTTGAGAAAGAGAGAGACACCACAAGCGGGAGAAGAGGGAGAAGCAGATTCCCCACTGAGCAGGGAGCCCAAGGTAGGGCTCAATCCCAGGACCCTGGGATCATGACCTGAGCTGAAGGCAGACATTTAACCGACTCAGCCCCCCAGGTGCCCAAGATTTAAGTTTCTTACATGAATGAGTAGCAGCCTATTTATATTTAACTTTACATTTTTTTTAACATAGTAATTTATCTTGGATATTGTTAGAAATACTAGTAAAGAGATATTCTTTGTTGTGTTTTATAGCTGCATAGCGTCCCGCTGTGTGGATATACAACAGTCACTGAACTAGACTCCTCTTAATGGATAGTCACACTGTTTCAAATCTTTTGCCATTATTATTACAATAAGCAACCTTACACATACATAGTTTTCCAGTATTGTCAGTGTGTCAACTTAGATTTGATTTCTAGAAGTGACATTGCCGGATTCAAATAGCCAACACATAATTTTCTTTTTTCATAATTTCATATTCTATATTAAGTTCATGCCTACGTATTTGATTTTTCTTTTTGCTACCAAAAATGGGTATCCTCTTCTGATATAATATCAACACGTTTTTTTCTGTTTTCCTATGATATGTATAGATGATAGATAGATGATAGATGATAGATGATAGATAGATAGATAGATAGATAAATAGATGTAATTTTATAAACATCTGTATACTAAATTCTCTTTTCTGGTGCAGTGTTTTTAAATTGATTTTCTTGGGTTTTCCACATATGTGATCATATCAACTCTTAGTAAAGATTTGTTTACCTCTTACTTTGCAGGGCTTATGTTGTTTTCTATGTGTGTTTTCTACTCCAAATGGCCACAGTATTGAACATTAGAAGAGTATTAAGAACATTAATTTTTTCTTGGTCTAGAGTTTAGTGGAAAGGGCACTAATATTTACTTGTGAAATAAAATGTCAATTGGACTGAGGAATATCTGTGTGCATTTTTTGAATTGATTTTAACATGAATGGGTATGACTTTTGCCAATTGTTTTGTTTACTCCGTGGAGTTGACAGTACAGTTTTCTTATGTAATGGATTATACTAACGGAGTTTCACGGCTGTGTTCTTAGAATATTAGCTGCAACTGGCTGTGATACATGTATTATTGGTAAAGTGCCTTGGGATTTTTTTTGTCAATATTATATTTAGTATCTTTTCCATTGACAGTTATAAGTCATATTAGACTTTATTTTCTTACTGAAGCAGCATTTGTTGGGTTGTGACATAAATGTTATATTTGCCTCAGAAATAGTTTGAAACTTTTCTTTTTGTAATCTATGAGTTGTTTATATATAATTCCATCTGGATTTTTGTCACTTTTCTTTGAAATCTTCCTTTCCTGAAATCTCTTCATTACTGAATGTTGGCGATCATATCTTTCCAGGTTGCCTTAGATCACTTTAGCTACTCTCCCCACACTTCTGCCCTTTTCAGGGTGCTTTTATTGAAGACATTTGGAAAAGGCCTTTCCCATCATTCCTCAAGATTTTTTCTTCCCTTTCTGAGAAGGAAGTTATTTTCTAGTCCTGGTTTCTCTCTCTCCCTCTTATTTGTTTATTTATTTATCTATCTATCTATCTATCTATCTATTTATTTATTTATTTATTTATTTATTTATTTATTTATTTTTAAAAGAGAGAGAGAGATTGCATGCAGGCATGAGCTAGGGGAGGAGTGAGTAGAGGCAGAGGGAGAGAGAGAGATAGAATCTTAAACAGGTTCCATGCCCAGGAGGAGACTCATGGGGCTCAATCTCATGACTCTGAGATTAGGAACTGAGCCAAAATCAAGAGTTGGACGCTTAACCAACTGAGCCACCCAGGTGCCCCTCTAGTCCTGGTCTCTTGAGCAACACCCCGCCTTGGCCCACTGATGCCACAACACACACGTGTGACATTCCAAATGATTGTCTGCATGAATGTCTGCATCTAGCTCTGGAGACCATGGGAAGGTGAGGAGAGCCAGGTCTCTGTGTGGAACCTGGGCAAGGTGACAAGGCTCTGTGAGAACCCCAGCTCCAGTGCCCACTGGTGTAGGCTGAAGCCCCAGGTTGGGTAGATGGTAAAATCTGAGATCCTGTGAGAGAAGCCCTTAGGCCAAAGAATTATGTGGAGCAGGTCAGAGGGGAGTCCAGAGATTTCAAGGGGTGGTGTGTGTGCAACAGCCCAAGGAGTGGAGCCACAGATGTGCAGAGCTTTGGTGAGTGTGTGACCAAGTCTTCCTCCCTTTTCCCTGAGGAACTTCATGCCTGAGCCCCTTTCCTTCCGGAGAATACACCTTCAGTGGCAGTTGGAGTGGGGTGGGAAGGAAATTCAGTAGAAAGTCTTTTAGGGCTCAGGGTCCACATTCTGTGAGAGGGGGTGGACAGGGGCCTGTCTTGTTGCAGTCCTCAGAGCCATTGGAGACAGTCTCCTAAGGGTGGAGATGGTTTTCCAGAGGAGAAGGTGATAGGAGGCTAAGAGGTAGGGTCAGTGCTGCTAGATCCAGAATCAGGAAGCCTAGATTGGGCACCTTCCCCATTCTTCCTCCTCAGAAATGGTGGCCAGCCTCCACACAGTGTTAGGTGTCACTAAGAGGACAGTGACATTCCCCTCAGCCTCACTAAACTTTACACAGACTTCTTCCTACCCCAAGGCTTCCTACCCCATCTTGGCCCTTACAGAATCCAGATGGTCTCTCTCCACAGAGGTCCCTTCCTTCTCTGTTCTTAGAGCATTTGCTTTTGAAAACAAGTTATTGTCATTTCTTTGTCTGCTCTTTTGAGATGTCAATCTTTTTAAGAGCCTCTTCCCAATGTTACAACCCAGGTCTGTCTTTTTCAAACACCTGCAAGTCATCCCATTGAGATATGTCATCAAAGAATATAGTGGCCCTATTTCCCCATTTCTGTGAGAAGGTCAGATACTAATTCCAGTGGCTACCTTGCTCTACGTTATAAGCCTACCTCCTATCGTGAAGAAAAGGAACAATTTACTTTTCCTTGGATATGACAATTAGCAAATGTAGATAACCTAAGACCCCCAATCACAGCTCTTAAAAACTCTCTGGTGCTTTGATTCCATGAAGTTGAGTTCAGACTGGCTTCTGAGCTCTCTCCCCTATTGCAACAGCCTTAAATAAAGCGTCCCTTCCCTGTATAACTGAGTTATGTGCATTTTTTGCTTTGACAGGTTATAATTTTCTTCTGTTTTGTGGGCATATTTTTGTTATCAGCCCTCATTGTCTGTAGGGACCTTCTTCTGCTTCTTCGCCTTTATTTTTTACAATAGCTTTATCTAGGATGCAATTGCGATCTTTTTCTGTTTCTTATTTTTAGGTGATATGAATTACTTTGCACTTTCAACAGGGATCGGAGCACTGAATTGCTTTCTTAGCTTCAGGGACTCAGAGTTTCCTTTTCAATTGTTTTAAGAAGTGAAAAAAAAAATGTCCTAGCACTTTCCGTTATTTGCCTCCTCTGATTTACTCGCCCACTTTTTATCTGTTCCATCTCTTTTCTTTCCTCTCGTTGTCTTTGTCCTTTCTAATTTAGATTATACTCCTAACAATATCACTTTAGGCAGGAGTTTGTCCTCAAAGGAAGCTTTTGTTTGTTTCAAGAATTCATATTCCCTAGTATGTATTTGCTCTTTCCAAACCTCTGGTCTTACTTGAAAACACCCATAAATTGAAACTTGCAAAACTCTGTCAATTTTAGTTGTCATGCTCATATTTTGCCATGTGCTTTTCAGTGACAACCTGCTAGATACTTTCATGTTCTTCAGGTCTCAACACCATCAAAGTCCCATTGTTGTCCTTCTGATTCTTCTAGCAGAGTAGCTGATACTGCTTATGTCCATGAGAAGACTTGTGTATAGCACACATATGTTATGATTCTTGGGTGTTATAAATTGGGTTGTGTGCCCCTAAAAAGTTTTTGAAGTCCTAATCCCCAGGATCATGAAGATCAAGTGACCTTACGGGAAAAGAGATCATTGGGATGGGCCCTAATCCAATATGACTGGTATCTTTATAAAAAGAGGAAATTTCATACACAGAGACAGACAGACACAGATACACACACACACACACACACACACACACACACACACACACAGAAAATACCGTGTGAAGAGACAGGGAAGACGGCCATAAACATTTTATTCATTACCCATTACCTATGATAGGTGACTTTATCAGATATTTTGTAATTAGATATTTTCCAATGTTATGGAAATATACAATCAACCAAATGCTGTAATTCTATAAACCCAACTTTGCTGTAAAACATACTTTCTTCTTACTTATTCATTAATATTTATATGGGAGTTAGAAGCCATTGTCAAAAAATAGGTAAACTCATCTTTGGATGTAGAGAGAATACATAAATCTAAGCCATTCATAAATGTATCCTGTGTAATGCCGATTCAAATTTGTGAGGTGGCACAGTGAAAATAGAAAATAATTTCTTGTCCACGACCTATAACACTATCTGAGGTCTTTATTAGACACTAATTCAACAATATTTAATAAACTGACACTTGAAATGATTAAAAGAAAATAGACATAAGGAAAAACTACAAGAGAGAATGATTGAAACTTTGGAGTTATATTAATTATTTATAAATGCCATGTCTCAAACACCATAAAACACTGCCATTAGGAGGCAAAAATAAGTATTCTAATATCAGTATATGAATGGACTTATTTCTAATTATATAATTTTTATTTAGTTACCCAAGGAGAAATACATTAATTAAAAAGAAATGATTTTTCTGTGTAACCAATAATATCTCCAATGTAGATGAGCACATCATAAGCCATCATAAACGTCTTTTAAATCCAGATAATTTCAAAGATTCTCTGTGGCTTTTTGAATATGTGTGTGTGCATATGTGTGTCTATGGATGTGCATATTATTTTTGCAATGTTTTATGAAAAATATGTCCAATATTTGTATAGAATCATTTTTCCAAAATAATTTTATATAATTTAAACTACATTAACATTGTCCAATTTCCCCTGAAAAAAGACCTTTTCTTAGCGATGTGTTTTAGACACTTAAAAATAACAAAATTCAAAAATATTTGAATTCTTTATGTAAAAGAATATGTAAACTATTTGGTGATATATGAAAGGCATCACTGAGAAATATTTTTAAATTTTGTGATATATGTTATGCATATATATACATATATGTATATATTTATATTGCATGAAAGATATTTAAAATTATACTTCTGGTCAAGTCTGCTATGTGATTTGTAAATATATTAATTAGGTTGAAATTTTTTATATAGGACAAGATTTTTATAAAAAGATTAAAAAGTACAGACAGGAGGGGTGTCTGGGTGGCTAGGTCGGTTAAAGCATCCAACTCTTGGTTTCATCTCAGGTCATGATCTCAGGGTTATGAGATTGAGCCCCATGTTGGGCTCTGGTTCTGGACATGGAGCCTGCTTAAGATTCTCTCTCCCTCTCCCTCTACCCTCCCCTTTCTCTCTTTCTCTTGCTCTCTAAAAAAAAAAAAAGCAAGCAAAAAAAACTCCCCCCCCCATATATATACCTACATAAAAACAGGAGTATTTGGTTACAGATTTATAATCCTTTTAAATTTTGGTCAGATCACGGGCAATCCCCAGCTTGATAATTCAGACCACTATTGAGAAAAAGCAGTTTTTGAAGCACAGTTAATTTTTCTGAATATACAGCTTTAATATATTTCAAATACTAGAACCTTACTTTAAGGATATGAACAAAACGATGGTATCTAACTGATGATTTGGGTTAGTCATTTCAGATATAAATTTACAGTGCAGTTAAACAACCATGACTAGTATCTCTTAATAACAATCTTAAAGTTTTGGGTAAGCTGTCTTTGTTATGATGCATATTGCAGCTGTGATGTAAACATTGATCCCCTATGTACCAGGTTATATTTTGATGAATAGCTATCTTGTTTTCCTTTGCGCCACATAACAAACTGTGTATTATTCCTAATTATGTCTAAGGGAGGACACAAACTCACTGGTTATTATGGTGAAAACAAACAGATTAGTGGAATGTTAATATTTCCCTCTATATAAATATCCAGTTTGTAAATAATGAGTCTCTTTTCTTTTGTAAAATTTCTAACCACTTTACACTTCCATAGTATGGTGGAAAAAGCACAGACTTTTAGTATACCATTGAAATCAGCTAAACTCTAGGATCCCAAGATTTTGTCTGTAGACTGCTGGTGGCATTCATGCTCTGCATATGGTGTGAAGGGGGGTTGCCATTTCTAGAGGCTACTATGATGAAATAATTCTTATTTTACCTATATTTCACCCATTTGAAATAAAACACAAATAACACATTTCATAGGAATCCTGTAACGGTTATATCACATCCTGCAAAGGATGTTCATATGCTCTAAAATAACTACAAAGTTTCATTGGTCTTAAACGAGCATAACTGGCATTAATGTTTATATTTATTAGAGTTATTTCATTGTTGTTACTGTGCTGTATTATAATTCTTTTTTTAATTTAAATTCAATTAGCCCACTTATAGTACATCATTAGTTTCTGATGTAGTGTTCAGTGATTCATCAGCTGAATTTAACATCCAGTGCTCATCACATCGAGTGCTCTCCTTAATGCCCATCACTCAGTTACCCCATACCCCCTTCAGCAACCCTCAGTTTGTTTGCCATAGTGAAGGGTCTCTCATTGTTTTTCTCCCTCTCTGATTTCTTCCATTTACTTTTTCTTCCCTTCCCCTATGATCCTTTATGCTATTTCTGATATTCCTCATATGAGTAAAACCATATGATAATTGTCTTTCTCTGATTGACTTATTTCACTTAGCATAATACCTTCCACATCGGTGTAAATGCTAGGTATTCATCCTTTCTGATGGCTGAGTAATATTCCATTGTATATATGAACCACATCTTCTTTATCCACTCATCTGTTGAAGGACATCTCGGCTCCTTCCACAGTTTGGCTATTGTGGACATTGCTGCTATGAACATTGGGGTGCAGGTGCCCCTTCTCACTACATCTGTATCTTTGGGGTAAATACCGAGTAGTGCAATTGCTGGGTCATGGGGTAGATCTATTTTCAACTTTTTGAGGAAACTCCATACTGTTTTCCAGAGTGGCTGTACCAGCTTGCATTCCCACCACCAATGTATTATAGTTCTAACAAGGATCAATCGGGATTCAGCAATGCTTCACTATAGCATAAAGTTAGTGATGGGAAGAATAACAGAAAAATTGTAACAGAAAATATCATAAATGTAAAATGGTCAACAGAACTCCAGGGTCTGCTAGGATAATGAAGCCTGGGGCTCCAAAAAGTTGCCCTGTCACCTGATAAATAAAAATGTAAAGATAGGCCTGATTATGAAAATATGGAGAAAAAGAACTTAATTGAGCTGGAGATCCATTTGCTCCAGATCCCAGTGTCTTTTCTTGGCAACCATATGAGTGGCATGAAGCCACTTAAGTTTCCTATAATTTTCAAAACAGCCCTGCTTGCTGCTCTCTAAGAAAGCAATTGTAGTTTTGTACAGAATAAGCACAAAGTAACACTTGCAAATTTAAAATTGATGAATTATATTTCTAAATGCAGAGAAGAGACCATAAAAACGGAGGCATCATGGAAAGTTGCATTCCTAGTTTAGAAAAAAATTATATTACACTTTCTCTAAAGCTTGTAAAACATAGCTGCAAATGTTATGACAAATATCAGGCACTGAGAAAAAGCAGTATGAGCTGTTGGCAAAACTCTTTTATCAGACAACATGTTGGGCCTCACCCAACTACTATCACATTTGTCTGGCTGCAGATTTTTTGCTTTACACTTGGATGAAACCAATTATGAACAGCGTATGAATCAGCTCTTGGCACTCTGGTAATGTATATACAAAATAGACATGGTCACCAGATTTTGATCCGTTTATCACGGAAGTGCCATGCTACAGGAGAGGAGGTTTATATAGGTAATTCTGTTGTGAACTGTAATGTACAGTAGGAAAAAAATGCTTATTAGGATCAATATCAATGGAATTAAGTTTCACATACAGCAAATAGAAAAATTATACATATAACTACATCCTATTTCGGTCATGGTCATGATTTTAGTTAACAATAGATTCACTTGTCTCTGGTTTCTTTTAATGAATTAACCATTTTATAAGCCTTTGCTTTCAATTTACTTAGCCTGATTGGATGGCAAACTTTAATTAAATGGATAACGGGCACAGGAAGCACGCAGAACATTATTCTGCTGTGTACTAGCGGTGAGAGCTAGGATTGCTGGCGCTCCCTGAATCGAAGTTTGTGCATGTCTATAGTGAGATAAAACTAACAATATTTTTTTCTCAGATAATACTAGCAATTAATGGGATTACACTGAGGAACGAAATGTTATATGCACAGTGTCTAGAATATTACAATATGGAATTTCTTGGTAATAAATATATCTACCTATAGATATAGATATGAGAGTATATGTGGACATGTATTCATACATTTTATCTATTATTCATTCACTCAAGTATTTATCAAATTTTCTTTTATCAAATTTCTAGAAAAAAATCATCATGAGTTTGTACTTATGTTCCACTTCTAATTTAGTAACAAAGTATTTTACTTTATGTCTCTCACTCCTTATGCTGAGATATTAAAGTTCTAATCACACACATAAATATTTTTAGTAAAATATTGTTGCTGAACATTTGCGAAGTCTAATTATTTTAAATCTTCTTTACAACTTTGCCTTGGCTAGGTTTCTCATTAAAAAACAAAACAAAACCAACAATAAGCACACAACTTCGTATTCTGGGCTTTAAACGAACTGTCTTTTAATAGAAAAATTTTAGCTCATTGCTCCTGATGACCCAAATATGATAGTCTGGAACTGTACTGAAGTGTTCTAAATTGATTACATCGATCATTTTATATGAAGATTCCCACAACATGTGTTTTGGATATCTCTGTTAAAATTAGGGATCTTTAATAACCTGAATTTTATTATTTTATTTTATTTTATTTTATTAATTAATTTTATTTTGAGAGAGAGTGAGTGGGAGAGAGGCAGCAAGACAGGGGGAGAGAGAATCTTAAGCAGCCGTACCCACATTAGCATATCCACATGATATTTAAGATCACCAATCAAAAAACTTTATCTGTCCTGTTTGGTTCCTTTCTTTTTCTGAGTGAAAGCAAACTCCACCTTCATCCTGTCCACAGTTTATGGAGACACATGGTTCTAACCACATCAGGTGCAATAATGATACCATTATTATCCTTCTTAAATGATAATTGTGCATTTTTAAATTCACTGCACAACTGCACATAAATCATTTACAGAAATATCACAGAACACCTGTATGCGAGAAGCATGAAGGTTTATAGTGATAGAGTGATTGACCTAAGTTACTGTTTAGGCTCCAAAATTTGCATAAGTGGAATAGAACTCTAGTTTTGTGCTTATTATTTAAAAGATTTTGGTTTTTTAGTCTTTCTTCTCCTTACTGTAATGTTTGCCTGCACATTTCCCCCTTTTTTTGCTCCTTCTCTCCCTCTCAATCTTTTTCTTTTTCTTGTCCTCACCCCTTTAAGTTTTGGAAATATACCAGTATTTCCATTTCACCAGCATATAGATGATCTTCTTTAACAGCCAGAATTAAGTGCAAGTTATGAATTATTATATTAACATATCAAACTGCCATTCTCTTGAAATATGTTTGATCAATCTATATCTTTGCTGTCACCATGACTTTGCATCAGACCTATCTCTCTGCCCCGTCTCTTAGATTTATTTTCAAATAATTTGGAATATTTATTTTTTAACTATTCACTTACTCCTCATATTTATTTTTTCTTGCTTCAAAAAACATATTTAATATATTTCACTGTATTACAATTATTTTTATATTTGGCTATACAAATTCTACAATATTAATTGATCAATATTATCGAAAATACTAATCCCCAATTCAACATTCCTTTTGATTCAGTTGTGTCTTTATAGAGAATATACAGTTATATATCTTACGAGCCACTGTATATCCAAAATTGTCTCTCCCTTTCTTTTTCCTGAGAGATAAATGATTTCTTGTCTGGGAATACTGGACACATTAGTCATTTGTCTTTTCCTATTAGTAATCTCTAGTCATTGGTCCATTGTCTTGCTATAAGTTATTCATATGAGAACCCCCACCTTGTTGACTTTCTTTCCCGTTAAAGCAGTCTTTGATATTTTTTAGGGAAAAAAAGGTCTTGGTTTTCATATTATGGATATACAAATATCAATATTTATACATATTTATAAATGTGACCTATAGTAGATTAATATTACTACTCAGTACATATTTTTTGCCCCTGAGGTGTTCCTTTCTGGGAAAACTTGATTCTTTTCCATTCTACTGGTATCCTCTTAGCCGTGGAACTTGCTTTGGTCAGTGAAATACATGTGCATGAAATCATTCCAATTGGAAGTCATGAGCAAGTGTTTGCTCACATTTTCTGTATGACATGAGCCTGGGTGTCATAGGCAACGGCTATTGCTTCAGCCTTGGTTCCCAAGTGCAGATGACAGAGACCAGGGCAGCAAGCCAACATATTACGGAGAACAGCAAATACAAATAATATTGTAAACATCCTTTCATATTTTGTCATGAGCATACCATTTGTTAATTATGTGTTTATGCACACAAATATTCATACTCACCCTGTCCCACAGAAGCCACACACATACACACACTAAAAACATGCATATACATGCATATGTGTATGCATACATACTCACAAATATATGTTCGAATACATATATATGATTTTCATTACTGCTTTGATAAAAGGAATCAAGTACATCTGCTTTCTGCATCTTGCATTTATCACTTGCTCTTTAAAAATTCTTCCAAATCAGGGGCACCTGGGTGGCACAGCGGTTAAGCGTCTGCCTTCGGCTCAGGGCATGATCCCGGCATTCTGGGATCGAGCCCCACATCAGGCTCCTCTGCTATGAGCCTGCTTCTTCCTCTCCAGCTCCCCCTGCTTGTGTTCCCTCTCTTGCTGGCTCTCTCTATCTCTGTCAAATAAATAAACAAAATCTTTAAAAAAAAAAATTCTTCCAAATCAACTGCATAGTATTGATTTTAAACTCTTTTATATCCTGTGCTTTATAAACAGTTTTTAATGGAAATGAATCAAGGTTATAAATCATAAGTCAACAAAAAAATAATAGGTTAAGTCATTTTTTCCCCCTATGGAAACAGAGAAAGTGGTTTCCTTTATGTTAGAGAAGATTATGTTTGTGGGTCCAAAATTCTTTTGTCTTATGTACTCAATAGACTTCTCTCATCTGCTCTTTTTTCTCCCTCTGGAAATCTGCTCAATCATCCAAGCCTCATCTTTTAAATGTTAATTTTTGAATTTTCACTTGTTTATTTATTTATTTTTTCTTTTCATTATCCAGAACATTCATTTGGTCCTTAAAGCGGCTGTTTTCTTTTTTGATTTGTTCTTAAAAAAAAAAAAAAACAATTAAGAAAAATCATTTTTATTTGCTGTAGTTCTCACTGTCTGTTTTGAACTCTAAATTCCTCTCCATATGGATTATCAGTTCCTCTTTTTAAATATCTTCCTTTCTTTCTTTTTCTTTTTTTTGTTCTTTCCTCATGTGACCCACTGGCCACAGGGTCATGATCTCAAGGTCGTGAGATGGAGCAGTGCGGTGGGCTCCACACCCAGCTGGGAGTCTGCTTGAGATTCTCTCTCTCCCTCTCCTCTCTCTGCTCCTGCCCCTGCTTGCTCTCTCTCTCTCTAAAATAAATAAATAAATCTTGAAAGGAAGAAAGAAAGAAAGAAAGAAAGAAAGAAAGAAAGAAAGAAAGAAAGAAAGAAAGAAGAAAAGAACTGGAAACTAGTCAAGGCTGCCATATTATTTTCTAATTGAAAAAATTGGGGATGCATTAAGTACCTTTCCCAAGGACACAGAGAAACTTAGTAGTAAAATAACTAAACTCAGTGGTGTGGCCCTAACTGGTTGGCATGTCTGATCAGAGGTAAGATGAATATTTTTTTGCAAAGCGTGTAAAACAAATCTAATTGCTTTTAACTATTTCAGTTAAACTAATTTGATATCTAGTTTTGCTCTCAGCTTATGATCTGTATGTCTCTGTTTGGTCTTGTGATCACATATCCTAAGGCCAGGATTCATATTTTGTCACTTACCCAACCCAATCCTCCTGGTTCCCTTGTTAGTCTTGCACTCCTATATGTCAAATATTTTTATGAAATTAATATAAAACCTCTTCATCTTCAAAAATAATTAAATCATTGACATTCATATGGTGATGATTTTTCTTTATGTTAATTTTCTCTGGATGTTAAAGTGGCTTTAATTTTTGCTCATCCTCTGAAGTTAAATTTTACATTAGTTATTAAAATCAGTGTGTATAATCACACAAATGTATATTCTAGCAACTGTTGGTGTCCTGCTTGTATAGCCTGGATGCTCTTTGCTACCATGTCTTCTTACGGCAAACACCTATGCCTCTTCCTGAGGTTTTTCTCTGGACTGCTTGAAGGTCAAGCTGAGAATTCTGGACAGTAATGCTCCTGAGAGTGGCCCTCCACCGATGGCAGAGTTTAATTGGTAGATTAGCACCCCAGGTTTTGCATCCCTTGGTGGAGTGACTCTGGGGCATATTTTTAACCATCTCCTAGAAGTCCCCAGCCCTGTGGAGACCAAGATGTCTACAGTACTCACCTCTTCATCAATATCCCTTGCACTGACTTATTTTTCTCATCTCCTTCACTCTCACTGTACTCTGCTGATGCTTTCTGAGATCCCTTCCCAAAGAAATAACTCAGTTTAAGATCTTTGTTGCAAGATCAGCTCAGGGAAAGTCTAAGACATATGTGCACACATATACACACTGTGCTCACCCACATACAAATAAATAGAAGAAACGTATTTGTCTAATGGCTTGCAGTCTACAATCTGATATTCAGAGTTGAAAGAAATTACAGTCTTCCTAAGATATCCATTCTAAACACTGAACTTTTATTTAAACAATTCAGTAAATTTATAACACCTGAGATTTTTTTAAATGCTAAATTAGTAAGTTTTGAGTTTGGTGTTCTGGTTAGAAATTAGATGCTTCAGCTAAGTATTTCTGTTGTGTGTTTTAAAACAGAAAAAGCTCAATAAGATTGAGTATTGTGTGATTATATTGGAGAATTGCTATTCCATGGAAGTTGTCTGTTGCTGAACAGTTATAGTATATATAGATATAGATATAGATATAGATATAGATATAGATATAGATATATAGTATATATAACAGTGTAGTGAAGAAGGAGTTTCAGAAACAAGTGCTTTCTCAAAAATAGGGGACAGTCCTAGATTATTTTCTAACCCTTCCATTTGCAAAAGTTATATTTCGCTTTGATATGATGACAATAAATCACTCCAGACAGTTGAAAGTATTATAACACTTAAAAAATAAAAGTGCTATGGATGATGGTCAAAGCCAGATACCACGTCCCATGTCTTGTGAATACGTATGAAAAGATGTCTAGAAAACCTTTTGGGTAGAGCATTAAGTAATTGTTCAGCAATTCATATAAATTAAGCAGTTGATGATTACTTGATCTTTAATTTCGTGTACCTTATTCAGAGCCGCTACCTTTCTTTTTTCTTTACAACATGATATGTGTGAAAGTTGAACCAGTAAAGAAATGCATCTAATCAGAGATCTAACACTACACAAATCGTTTTACTCCTTCTGTACATCCTTTATTGAGCCAATAAACCTCTAATAGAGAAAAGCATTTGTTATGACTCTAAAATCCTTGTATTAACTACTATCTTTAATTTCTGAGTATTAAACACAAATTGCTAACATAAACTATCACCTTCTCCTGGTTACATATCAAATATTAACTAAAGCAGAAAGCGTGACCCCTACATGGTCTAATAGCCTATTGCTGGTTAAAATTTGTTCTTACTATTTTTCTGACCTTGTTTTCGAAATCTTTTTATTTTTTATGGTTAAATCACTTTTTAGTTCATGCAGAATCATTTTTGTGAAGTGGCCTAGAAGTCTTGGCCAAGATGTTTTTTTAAAAAGATTTCTTTATTTATTTGACAGAGGGAGAGACAGAGAGGGAGAGAAAGACAGAGGGGGGAAGGAGCAGAGGGAGAGAATATTCAAGCAGACTTCCTGCTGGCACAGAGCCCTAGGTAGGGCTCAATCCCGTGATCCTGAAATCATGTCCTGAGCTGAAACCAAGAATCAGATGTTTAATGAACCCAGGTGCCTGTAGCCAAGATGTTTTAAATCACAACAGAAAATATTTAGCCAGGTTTTGGTGGCATTTGAGTTTATTTCCAGATTATCTGCAATGCCCTTAAGATAGACCTCGGGTTTGTAATACTGATTAGTAATATGCCCTGATGAGGAATTTTTTAAGTTTCTACTAAATATCTAGAAAACTACAATTAAAAATTATCTCTTAACACTGACATATGAAAAAGGCAATTCATTATCCAACTCTCAGAAAAGTATACATTAAATTAAAAAGTGAATGGAGAGAGTAAATGAAAAGAACAGTGGCGTACTTGTGTTTTGGCTCCTGAAACAGAGTAGTGTCTCTGTGAAAGAACGTAAGAGAATACTTGATCCTTTCCACTGCCTTCTTTCCTTACACGGACAAGGACCCAGACAACCACAGATCAATGTCAGAAGAGTTTCATTTAAGGCAGCCAGTGAAATATTTAGATGGTGCTCCCTATATTATGAAAATCCATAAAACAAAAGGGAAGAAAGAGGGAAAGAGGATTAAGGGTACCCTTATTGTGATGAACACTGAGTAATGTATAGAATTGCTGAATCAGTATATTGTACACCTGAAAATTAGTATAACAGTATATATTAATTATACTCGAATTTTAAAAAACAATTAATTAATTAAAAAAGAAAGTAAGTCCTAGAAAACGAAGCAAATGAAAAAGGTAACTCTGGTTTTCAGGAAATATTACATTAAGAGATTAAAAAAAAATAAAAGAGTGAGAGCGAGACTATGTGCCATAAATCATGGTTGGCTCAATGTAAACATGACTTTCATAGTCATAAGTTAGACACTGAGTATTGATTTAATCCAAAATTGTGACATAACTTGGAATGAAGAGGGGAGACCAGTGGAGAGTGAGGGTGCTACAATGGCAGGCAGGAAGACAGCCAGGGTGCCTTGGATGCTGAGTTCCATGATAAATATCCAATGAAGAAATAGATTCCAATGAAGGAATAAACAATGAAGAGATGATTATTAAGTAGTTAATGGCACTTGTCCTTAAAAGAAGTGCATATGGGATGGCCTGGGTTGCTCAGTAGGTTAAGCATCTGCCTTCAGCTCAGATCATGATCTCAGGGTCCTGGGATCGAGTCCCACATCGGCCTCCCTGCTCAGTGGGGAGCCTGCTTCTCCCTCTGCCTTTGCTCTTCCCCCTGAATATGCTCTGTCTCATTCTCTCTCTCTCAAATAAATACATAAAAATCTTTAAAAAAAAGTGCATAAAAGGCTGGGGTTCATTTGAAAGACTGGCATGGGATAGTGGGGGTGGCGGTTGTGTGTACAATATAGACGCAGGATGTCACTTCTGTTATAACAACTGGAAGATGTACAATATTGCAGCTTGTCCTGAACCGTCAGAAAGCCGAGTCACAAAGCAACCAAATAAACTGAATTCTAAAGAGTGACAGGCCCCTCTGAGGAGAGATGGGACAGGGGAGCTGCGTGGATCCCCCTCTAGGCTAAGAGTGGGCTGGCATCTAGGTTTAGAACAACAGGGAGCTCCTGACACAAGGAGAGTTTGTACTCACTCAGAAGCCGTTATCCACAGAGGCTGGGCACTCTCTCCAGCCTTGGTTTTGGCACTGAAATTTCCTCTTCATTTATTTATTTTTAAAGATTTTATTTATTTATTTGAGAGAGAGAGAGAGAGAACAAGCCGGGGGGAAAAGGGTAGAGGGAGTGGGAGAAGCAGACTCCCTGCTGAGCAGGGAGCCCACTGCAGGACTCCATCCCAGGACCCTGGGATCATGACCTGAGCTGAAGACAGATGCTTAACTGACTGAGCCACCCAGGCACCCCTGACATTTCCTCTTTAAAAAATAAAACAAAATAGAAGAAAACATAGAGATGGTAATTATCAGTGGTGCATTGAAATTTGGGGTATAATCTCTAAAAGCACATTGGGGAGAAATTGATGGTTGTTTTAATGACAGAGCTAGGAACAAACCTTGATGTTCTGTAATTTTTTATATAATCTATCAATTCACAGTAAATACGAAGTAGTCAGTGGTGGGAAGTACAAAGAAGGACCTCAGATTGTAGAAAATAAAGACGCTCATGGTCATACCACTCACATATAACTGAAGCTAACCTAGTCCACATTTAGGAATGACTGCCTTCTCCCAGCTAGGACCAATTTTAGTTCATTTAACATAAGTGGTGAGTCAGAAATTTCAAGACTAAAGAGACCCTGGGACATTTAGTGCTATTGTACTGAATATTCCTACATAAAACACCCTGTCATCACATGAGGTACTGCTTCAGTGGTTTCAGGCCTTTGTCTATGAGACTTCCATCCTCTCTTTGAGACTGAGTTATCTTTCTGTCAAATCAGAAGTGACCCTCTCTCCCAACAGTTCCTACGGTAGACACAAAGCATTTGCTGGTAACGGCCCATCAACGGCCACATTTGTATGTGTTCCAACCTTCTCACAGCCTCTCTAAAGGAAAAGTGATTGGCAGTGATCAGAATCAATCATAACTCCATTACCCATTTGCAGAAGATTAAATAAGCAGCACCTCCGTGTTATTTAGAATCAGCATTCAACAGCAAGCTAGCATAATTTTTATACGGTGATTTCTCACAGAACAATAAAAGCATTTCATGTTCAATTTATTACAATAATTTGAGATTCACATATTGAAGAACGTTACACATGGATCTTTCTAGGACTTATCTGAAAATAATAATGAGGAACAGATGTGATTTCTTAGTCCCAGCATTTTCAAAGAGACTGAGGAAAAGCCATCAAATGTGTCCTGAATGACAGGATTTCCAGCCTATGAGAAAGGGCTTAAAAAGAATTTTCTAAAATAACTTTCACCATTTTTTTTTCTTTACCATATATCTCCACATTCATTAATATTTTAAGCGGGTTTAATGCAAAACATTTCTTTTAATTCTTATAATTTATATATGTAACATTATAATATCAATATGTTCTGTTATTAAATAATATTTGACACATCATTTCTAAATTTCACTGGGGATTCCATGTTATGGCATGCAACAATTAGCTTAACTATTTCCCTATTGTTGAAAACATGCTTTATTTTTATAATTAACATCGTGAATATTTTCAGCTAGGCTATGTTCTTAGCATGAATAACTAAAATAATTGTTGAGACAAAGGTATCAGAGAATTCTATACATGTTGGCATATTTCTTACATGAAAACTAAGCAAATGAGAAGTTTCAGTTTCATCTAATTTTTCTATGAAAGATCATTTTGTATCTCACCTCCCCTGTTCTATTCTTCCCTTCTTCACTCAACTCCAAGTCTTGGATTGGACTCAACAGGTGAGATGATCATAGCAGTAAATGCTTACAGTGCCTGATAGTTGGCAGATGCTGTATTAAGTGGTTTTCATTTATTAATGCAAATTACATACCATTTTAAAGAAGAAACCTAAACACAAAGATATGTAGTAAGCTTCCCAAGGGCCCCTAACCAAGACATGGCTAAGTGTGGATGCAAAAGCAAAGCGACTGCCTATAAACACACATACAATGACAGCACGGCATGGTCTCCGGTTACAGCCCCAACCCATGAGCAGAGTTCTGTTTTGTGGGGAACCAAGATCACTGCTGGAAACTGTAGAGGATTCACATACACATAAGGTCTCATGGTTCTGAAAAGTGCTTGCTGGTGTGAGGCCTTGAAGGCTTCTCAAGAGCACTGTTCGAAGCAAGCAGAGCTGCAGAACGTGGGAAGACTTCTTCCCGGGGGAGATGCAGCTCGATTCAGGCCCACTCAATCTCATCTGCTGGCGCTGTTGACATCTATCACATCTATGATCTGGAAAAGCTAATATCTTATATGAGCTGCCTATTAATCTACATACACCTGGTATCCCAAATAGATAAGGCAGGTATATAAAACACAGAACAACTGCAGAAAATCTCTAAAAGACTCAGGAGATAAAATGTTTAATACATATATTCAAACATTTTAAGAAATGCTCCTGTATTATGTATACTATTTAAGAATGCAGAAAATGATAGACGATATATAAAGTACTTATCAATTCCTAAAATAATATCACAGTTAGAAAAGTAACATGAATTTAACAGGATTTTTGTGAATACAATGGCAATGTTTTTTTTTAAACAGAAAAGAGTATTTGGAAAAATTAAGAGGCAGCCAAGGTCTTGAATAGTTAGACAAACTGAAAAGAAGCATGTCCTTCTCAAAACGCCATACAGAGGTGTGTGATTACATTTTAAATCCTAACAGGAGGCAGGGAAGGTAAAAATAATTCTAAATTTCATCTGAAAAAAAAATAATTTGCGAGATGTCAGTTCTTCCCAACTTGATCTATAGGACCAATGCAATTCTAATCAAAATCTCAGCAAGCTATTTTTGTTGATATTGATAAAATGATTATAAAGTTAATACAGAGAGGAAGAAGATCCAGAATAGCCAACACAATAATGAAGGAAGAAAACAAAGTCAGAGAACTGACACTACCCAACTACAAGTCTTACTATAAAGGGGCAGTAATGAAGAGAGTGGGGTATTTGTGAAAGAATAGACAAGTAGATCATTGCAACAGAAGAGAGAGCCCAGAAATAGACTTTTGATAATGGATCAAAGGCAGTACAATGAGAAAGTTAATCTTTTCACCAAATGGTGCTGGAACAACTGGACATCCTCATGCAAATAAAAATGAATCTAGCCACAGACCTTCCACCTTCCACAAAAATGAACTCAAAATGAACCAAAGACCTAAATGTCAAACGTGAAACTCTGGAACTCATAGTAGATAACACCGGAGAAAATCTAGAGGACCTTGGATTTGTCAGTGGCTTTTTAGATACAGCACCAAAGGGAAGATCCATGGAAGATGAAATTGATACACTGGACTTCATTAAAGTTAAAAACTTCTGCTCTAATAAATATATATTGTCAAGAGAATGAGAAGACAAGTCACGGAGTGGGAGAATATATTTGCAATTGCCGTATCTGATAAAGTACTATTACCCAATCTAGATAAAGAACCCTTAAAACTCAACAATAAGAAAACAAACAACCCAATTAAAAATGGGCCAAAGACCTTAACAAACAGTTCTCCAAAGAAGATATACAGATGACAAGCATATGAAAATATGCTCTGCATTATATGTCATTAGGGAATTGCAAACCGACAATATCAACAACAACAACAAACAAGAGACCACTACACACCTATTAGAATGGCCAAAATCCAGAACACTGACAACAACAAATCCTGACAAGGATGAGGAATAAGAACAACTTTCAGTCATTGCTGGTGGAACGCAAAATGGTTAGTCACTTTGGAAGACAGTTTGAAGCTTTCTTTAAAAAAAAAAAAAAAAAAAGACGAAACAGGTGGTGCCTTATTATTCAGCATTCTGCTCATTGGGATTTACCCAAAGGAGTTGAAAACATATGTCCGCACAAAAACCTGCACACTGATGTTTAGAGAAACTTTATTCATAATTGCCAAAACTTGGAAGCCACCAAAATGTCTTCCAGTATTTGAATGGATGGATGAAGTGTGGAATGTTATTGAGTGTTAAAAAGAAATCAGCTATCAAGACATGAAAATACATGGAGGAATCTTAAATGCATATTATTAAGCAAAAGAAGTGAATCTGAAACAGCCACATACTGCATGATTTCAACCATAAGACATTTCTGGAAAAGGCAAAACTATGAATACAGGAAAACGATCAGTGGTTTTCAGGTGTTAGGAAGGAGGAAGGGTGCATGGGCACAGAACAGAGGATTTTTAGGGCAGTGAAACTATTCTGTATGATATTATAATGGCAGATATATGTCATTGTACTTTTGTCAAAACTTCAGAATAAAAAAAAACCTATACAATATAAAATATAAATAATGAACCTCCCGTAAATGAAATTGGTGTGGTAATGAGGCTTCAATGTAGATTCACTGATTGTAACAAAGGTACCACGATGGTGCTGGGATGTTGATAGTGGGGAGCTGTGTGTGAGTGGGGGGAAGGGTATATAGGATATATTTTCCACTTAAATGGTCCCAATCTAAAAGTGCTCTAAAAATAAAATATACTTTTAAGTTAAACAAAACCAGGTAATTTTTAATTAAGTGATTTTTAAAATGTGATTAACACTGACTTACATGTACAGAGACACGATGAGAAAAAGGATAATCCTGACATAAGAAAAGGGAAACATATTAGTGAAATAAAATATTTCGTTTAGAAACAAAATTATTTCATATGTTGAGTGTCTGATAAAGGCAGATTTTAAAGCAGTAACAGATAACATATTTTTTAAGTAAAAAAAAATTTCCTTTAATTGGTTAATAGTGGTAAAGGTAATCATTTATTCTATGGTATTCATCAAAATATTTACCAAAAAATATCTTAAAACCACTATGGATTTAAATGTTTTAAAACACTAAATTGGACCACATTAAGAACATAGACAACAATTTATTTTGCCTAAAAGTGGAATCTACAAACATCAAATATTTACTCTCAATAGTTTTTGAAAATTGCATACACATTTAGAATTATTTTTTGAATCCTCACTTCCTGAAATAACTAAATGTTTTTGGGCTTGCCTAAGTTTGACATTCTTTTCTGGGACAAGCATATTTTTTTTTTTTTAATTCTAGTGGGACCTAGAAAAAAAAATTTTGCCCATTGTGAAAGAAGTAGAAAAATTTTTAAAATAAGATATGCTTTCTCTCAACATCATTCTTACTAATAGATATACCAATAAATAATAAAGAGAATAAGTAGCCTACTAAGATTCTGTAGATTACAGCCAAAGTAATTTGAGGATTAAGAAAATAGGAAGAGAAATAATTTGAGAAATGTAAATGTGTTTTTATTTTTTTTTGTTTTTTTTTTTAAGATTTTATTTATTTATTCAATAGAGATATAGACAGCCAGTGAGAGAGGGAACACAAGCAAGGGGAGTGGGAGAGGAAGAAGCAGGCTCATAGCGGAAGAGCCTGATGTGGGGCTCGATCCCATAACGCCGGGATCACGCCCTGAGCCGAAGGCAGACGCTTAACTGCTGTGCCACCGAGGCGCCCCGTGTTTTTATTTTTTTGACCTGAATTATGATAATTTTATTTTTTTGAAGCTCTTTTATTTACATTTTCCAGTTTCTGACTGAAATTTGTCTATATAGCTTGGGACATTTTCTTGATAATAACACCTTGTGTTTGCAATGAATCATTACTTCTTATATCTTTGCTTTTAATATATAAGCATGCCCTTAAATATATATTTAAAAGATATATGCTCTGGGCTGGACTTCTGATTCCTAGATATTTTTGCATAGTCAAATAATTGATTGCCATCGATTTTGTTTGGTAAATTAACAGTAGATATAAGTACAAATACAAATTTTGTTTGCAAATGAATATGTCACTCTAAACCCTTAATAACTATTAAATGTTAAATTGCCAATGATTATGAAATTGACAGATTCTCGTGCACACACATATGTGAATATGTGTGTAACATTATTCTTAAAAAAAGAAAGCAAAAAAAAAAAAAAAACCAAAAAAAAAACCCTGCACCTTTAATAGCCCACCGTTGTCTGTGCTGCATACCTAGAAATGGAAATAATTGTCAAAATGGTATGGATTTATATTGTCCTCCACGGGCCTCTCCTTTTCCCTAAATTCTCAGAAAACAAGTGAATTCCCAGCACAGTGGTATTGAGCTTTTTGCCTGATTGAGAGAATAAACAAAGTTAAATTCATTCTCTTTCTATTTCTTCTCCTCTCTTTTTTTGTGTACCATTGCAGTTTCCCAGTTTCTTGGCAATTATAAAACCGTGCCAAGAAAACATGTTCTGAAAGTTTCCATTATTGTTGCTTTAACCCTTAATTTCTACTTTCTAACATTTTTTAAACCACAAATGAATAAATTATCCATGATATTTTGAGATCTATAATTAGAAGAGAGAAATAGTTTAGTGTCATAATTAAGCCCAAAACAAAATTTCCTTTATGAAGTACATACAGGAGAATAAAATTGCTTCTCCAATTTTAAACATTTATCAAATTGAAAAAGCAAAGCAAGACTGAAGGGAAAGAACACTTTACTTCAAGGACATGTCTAATATTTTGATACATATATTGAGTATGTCATCCTCCAAATGCTGATATACAGTTCTGGCATCCTTCTAAAACTCTAGGCCTTCACTTTTGACTTTCAGCTTAAATTCGAGAAGTCTGAAAATGAACACAATACTTGCATTTTAAACTTTATTTCTCTTCTACATCCCCTGTGTCAGTGGTTTTCAAATCTCACAGACAATGACCAGTAGGTACTCTGCAGATATATTTCCACAAGGGGACTCAGAAAACTGCATTTTAACAGACATTTCAAGGAAGTGTTAATCCAATGATTCTTGTTCTTCATTTTAGAAAAATGTCTTTACTTTTATTACGGTACTCATTGACACTGATAGAAGCTGGATTCCAGTCTTTACCCCCCAACAATCAGGCCTTTGACTTCGTACCATCATTATCCATTTCTGGTTCAAAGTGAAGAAATTCACCATCCTTATCACTCATGGTGTTATTTTCCATAAGGAGTTTGTTCATTCCATTCTCCTAATAAAAAATCTTCCATTTTATTTCAAGAAACATGAAAAGTAAATAATCATTACAAGAGTTATTAGATCTTCTTTGGTTTGGCTGTATCCTTTTAAAAAATATTATTTTATTTCATGAGTATATAGCTCCAGCACTAAAATTCATTTAGGGGTTCAATTATGCTGGAAAATCCAAAATGCTCATTGACCTGGCTTGCAGTTGAGGCTAGCTGATATTGGGGAACAATAAAGAAACTGTCAAGCCAAGTATCTACCTGGGGTCTCGCTGTATGGCTTGGACTACTCACAGCATGCTTGCTATGTTCAACAGAAAAGGGATTAGATGCTCACATTAAGGTTATGTGCAGGACTGGCAAAGCACTTGCTGGTAAAAGACTGACAGGAGCCAGACAGATTCAAAAGGCTAGTACAGAGAGTCCATCTCTTGACAGGAAAGGTGGCAAAGAGCATGTGATATGGGTATCCATGGAAAACATAATCTTCCATAGCTTCCCTTCTGGCCATAGCAATTCTTTTCACTCTCAGGTACAATATAGTCTCCCCATCTCCCAAGTCCCCTAAACTCTCATCCTATTTTCTATGGTTTGATTGTCTCCATCTGCACTTTTTTGACCCCCATATTTGTGTGTTGAACCCTAATGATTGATGCCCAATGTAATTGTTTTAAGTGTGAGAATTTGCAGGATGAAGCCCCCATAAATGGGATTAGTGTTTTTATAAAAGAAACTCTACAGAGCTCCCTAGCCCCTTCTGCCATGTGAGGACACAGCAAAAAGATGATAATCTATGAACCAGAATGTGGTCTCTTACCAGACACCAAATTTGCTGGTGCCTTAATCTTGGACTTCCTACCTTCCAGAACTATGAGAAATTAATGTTTGTTTTTTATAAACCATTCAGTCCACGATTTTGTTATAGCAGCCCAAATGGATTAAGGCTCTATTACAGCATCAACTGTAAGTTGTCCAGAATTTTGAAATTTAAATCAGACCCTGTTGTGGGCAAATCTTCACTCAAATATGAATCCTCTCAGTCTGAAGTTTTGTGAATGAAAGAGACAAGTGATAAAGCTGTCTCCTTTCCAACATTCATGGTGGTACAGGTAAAAAATAACTTTGAAGAAAAGTTCTTGACTAGAGGCTAGCCTTGTTTTCTGGGAATTTTCTTCATGGCTCTAACTTTTGCTCTTTGAGCTTTTATTTTACACTCTGACTCACTCTTCCTTTCAACAAGAAATGTCCTATATTTATACCTAGGTAGTTCTCTCAGCCTTCTTACTTGCAGAAGGTTGTGGATCCCCAAGCTTGCTTTTGATTTTGACCACTCTTTGTCTTTGATCCAAGATAATGGTGCTTCTGTTACTAAAATTCTCTTTAAAACTGGGTTCCTATCAATCTTTTGGTAGTAGGGTCTTTTAAACACAAAGTCAAATCCTTAAATCTTTATGAATGGGTTCCTCTCTATATTGGTCTGTGAATTCTGGTGCTGAGGGCAACCTCCTTAACATTCTTAGGATCCATTTTGGAGACCATGTTAGGGACACCCTTAAGACTATTTAGAAATCACTTTATCTATCAAAGAGAACCTAGGAAGCATACACGCCCTTAATATTTTTTTTAAAGATTTGATTGACTGATTGATTGATTGATTGATTTAGAGAGACAGAGCATGAGTAGGGGGAGGGGCAGAAGTGAGGGAGAGAGAGAATCTCAAGCAGACTCCATAATGAGCATGCAGCACCATGCAGGGCTCGATCTCATGATCCTGGGATCATGACCTGAGTTGAAATCAAGAGTCAGACACTTTACCAAATGAGCCACCCAGGCACCCTTGCCTTTACTATTCTTAAAAGAAAATTTGTCTAGTAAAGAAAGTTTAAAAGGAACCATCTTTCTCAGATTACCCCCCCTTTCTTTATCCCTTTCTTATCCTACCGATCTTCCCAGTTCTTATGTTCTATAGATGAGAGAAACCATATGATAATTGTCTTTCTATGTTTATTTCACTCAGCATTATCTCTTCCAGTGCCGTCCTTGATGCAGCAAATGTTGAGACATCGTTCTTTTTGATAGCTGAGTAATATTCCATTGTATATATGGACCACGGCTTCTTAATCCAGTCATCTGTTGAAGGGCATCTCGGCTCCTTCCACGATTTAGCTATTATGGACAATGCTGCTATGAACATTGGGGTGCATATGGCCCTTCTCTTCACTACATCTGTATCTTTGGGGTAAATACCCAGTAGTGTAATTGCTGGGTCATAGGGTAGCTCAATTTTTAACTTTTTAAGGGACCTCCACACTGTTTTCCAGAGTGGCTGTACCAACTTGCATTCCCACCAACAATGTAGGAGGGATCCCCTTTCTCCACATCCTCTCCAACAATTGTTCCTTGCCTTGTCAATTTCTGCCATTCTAACTGGCGTAAGGTGGTATCTCAGTGTGGTTTTGATTTGGATTTCCCTGATGGCTAATGATTTTGAACATTTTTTCATGTGTCTGTTAGCCATTTGTATGTCTTCATTGGAAAAGTGTCTGTTCATATCTTCTGCCCATTTAATGATTTGTTTATTTGTTTCTCACGTATTGAGTTTGAGAAGTTCTTTGTAGATCTTGGATACCAGTCTTTTATCTGTAGTATCATTTGCAAATATATTCTCCCATTCCGTGGGCTGCCTCTTAGTTTTTTTGACTGTTTCCTTGGCTGTGCAGAAGCTTTTTATCTTGATGAAGTCCAACAAGTTCATTTTTTCTTTCGTTTCTCTTGCCTTTGGAGATGTGTCATGAAAAAGGTTGCTGTGGCCGATGTCGTAGAGGTTGCTGCCTATGTTGTCCTCTAGGATTTTGATGGATTCCTGTCTCACATCGAGGTCTTTCATCCATTTGGAGTTTATCTTTGTGTATGTTGTGAGAGAGTGGTCAAGTTTCATTCTTTTGCATGTAGCTGTCCAATTTTCCCAGCACCATTTATTGAAGAGACTGTCTTTTTTCCACTGGATGTTTTTTCCTGCTTTATCAAAGATTAGTTGTCCAAAGAGGTGAGGGTCCATTTCTGGGTTCTCTATTCTGTTCCATTGGTCTATGTGTCTGTTTTTGTGCCAGTACCATGCTGTCTTTGTGATCACAGCAGTTTCGGTCTCAAAAGTCCTTCTGCTGTCTGTCTGGCTGCCCTGTGCAGCTACCATGAGAATGTGCTCAGGCCTGCCTAATAGTGAATGAGAGATCATATGGACAGAGCTGAGCCTGTCTGAGCCGCCCTATACTGGATGGCCACTTGCCAAGCTGTGGAAAGTAACCACAGATGAATGAGTTGGAATGATAAAACCAGAAGAATCACCAAGCTGAGCACCCCAATTACAAAACCACAGAATTTTGAGCTATGTGAATGGTTGGTTTAAAACACAGTCTTGGAGAGCTTTTTTTTTTTTTAATGTTTTTTTTTTTTTAATTATATTATGTTAGTCACCATACAGTACATCCCTGGTTTCTGATGTAAAGTTCAATGATTCATTAGTTGAGTATAACACCCAGTGCATCATGCAATACGTGCCCTCCTTACTACCCATCACCAGTCTATCCCATTCCCCCACCTTCCTCCCCTCTGAAGCCCTCAGTTTGTTTCTCGTAGTCCATAGTCTCTCATGCTTTATCTTTTTTTTTTGAAACAAGTTTTAATCGATACAGTCCCTTCTATACCATCCATACCTTTGTGAATAGACTCTGCAATTAAATCCTCCTCAGATGATATTTTAGTGTAAAATCAATGCCTCCCTATTCCCTGATTGATATATTTGTGATCAGTACAATTCTTATGATATATCACAAAAAACGCAAAGGGACCACTCTATCTTTCAACACAATTCACCTCCCTGTATCTAGGTCAATTTATCCCTATTAAATTTATCTTTACTTACTTTTCTGGATAGTTAATAGGAATATTTTGACCTATTTCAGATTTATTACTTGATAGTCTCATTTTGTGGGTGCCTGGGTGGCTCAGTCGGTTAAGCATCTGCCTTTCACTCAGGTTATGATTCTGGAGTCCTGGAATGAGTCCTGTATCAGGCTCCCTACTCAGCGGAGAGTCTGCTTCTTCCTCTGCCCTTCACCCTACTTGTGCTTTCTCTCTCTCACTCTCTCTCAAATAAAGAAAGAAATAATCTTTTTTAAAAAATATATTCTCATTTTGTACATCTGATGACTTTGAATTAATTCTCTGAGTTTGATCAAATTTGGGTATACTGAGGGTATTGAATGTTCTAAATATGGCTTAAGGCTTAATACCACACAGGATACTGGAAAAGACTCCCATTATCCTCATTAGAACACCCTCTGTCTCATCTTTCTATATTTGCAATGGAGCTTAGACAAACCTTGCACAAATTTCATGGCACATCACAAGTCAATGGTATTTTATGTATCTTTTAAAAGGTAACAAGTAAATAATTCAATTTACTACTATTTATTCAACACAGATCTCAGCAGTGGTTACTTATAACATGATACACATCAGACGTTAAAATGCAAATACTGGTAGTAACAGAATACACATGATTTATTCTTAACTAAATTAATTCACTATTATTTGTAAGTTAATAATTGAAAAAATAGTTTGAGTAGATATTACCTTTTATTTAATTTCAATGGTACTGCTCAATGGAAAACTGTCTTCCAAAATCAATTGAAATCCTTCACAAAATACCATTTGGCTATTCAATAGTAGGAATCACATTGAAAGAAATTGCAAGATACTTGTTCAAGACCTGACTCATCAGAATTTATATATGCAAAGATTTTATTGACCTCAGAGTCAATGGAACTTCAGGCAAAAATTTTGCCTGAACAAACACAGCTGAATCAGGACCCAAATGAATTAATTTAGTGCCTATCTGCAATATAGATTGACAATCTTCCAGAATGAATATGTAAGTTGAAAGGAGCTTGGCTTCTAAATGTAAGACTGAATTGCTTGCTATTTCTCCTTAGCAATATAAAGAGAAATGTAAATCCATTGTTAAGGGATGCAGAAATTCTCTGACATTAAATAGCTTTATCCAATGATTAAATTAAACTCAATGCTTTAAGTTTAGCTTAAGGTTTTGGTGTGGTGATGTTATTAAAATACTTGGTTGGTTCCAAATGGATATGAATTTAGAGATAGACCTATGGTTTTCAGAAGAAATGGGGAAAGGGGGAATAATAGGGGTATATTGTAAAAGTGAGAAGCTGAGAACAAGTGGAAATGGACAGTGTACATGAAATGGATACAAGGTAGTCTAGGTCATTGGAGTACAGCAACTAATGAGAACTAACATTTATTGAGAAATAGCTTTACTTTCCAGTGGCAGAGTCTGGAGAAGACACTCCCAATTGGCACCTCGCAACGGGAAGGAAAAGAAGGAAGAACAGGTCATCAGCCTTGGGTGTTATAAAATAAGTCATACATTTTCTAAGGGCTTCCTTCATGTTGACTCATTGAGTATTCCCATTGACCTTAAGGATTAGGTGGTAACAATATCTCCAAATGACAAATGAGAGAAGTAAAGTAGGAGAAATTAAGAAATTGCCTGAAGTTGTGTAAGTAATCAGTGTCAGAGCCAGAATTCAAACCCAGAGCATATGACTAAAGAGCTCATGTCTTAATGAGTATATAATATTTTCCCTCTCAAGCATAAGTCTATAATTGGCAATTGATGAATGAGAGTCAGACCAAGAACTGGACTAACTCCATATGAATGCTCTGAATACTTAAAAGCATTTTCCAAATTACGTTACACTAAGAAGAAAATGGTCTGTAGGCAGTAAAGTATAAAGTATTAGTTCTGAAGCTATACCTTGCCTGCTAGAGAAGCCAGGAGAAAAAAAGTAATAATAACCTAGAGGAGACTTTCAAGTAAATATTCAAGTCATTAAAACCAGATCTGCTAGCAAACATGCTAATGGTATTAATAGCAGAAAGGGGAGTCTCCATCTATAAAATTATTTGTTAGGATATAGCTCATATATCCAGATTGTAAACAAACATAGCATTTGTAGATTAATGAGATATAGCTGAATAGAGGCTGAGGGGTAGGCAGATAACCTAAGTGTTTAATGAGTATAAAATATAGATGTTTCAACATTAAAAGCCTCCTTTTGTGATAACATTCCACATACATTATTCTTATCATAAAGCCAAAATGTGTCCTGATGCAAAAAGAAAAAAAAAAAAGAGAGAGAGAGAGAGGGAAANAGAGACAGAGACTTTTGGGAATTCTCAGAGGTTTCACACTTCTCAAGGAAAACAATATTTTGTCTGTGCTTTGTATTTGACACAACTTTTATATCATTAGCAAAATTTGCAATTGGGTAACATCTGTGATTCAAGTAATCTACTTTAGTAATTCAACCCATTGTACTAACAGTTGGCAGCAATAAAATTGTATTTTTAGAACTATAAATCATAATGCCTAAGACATTATTCAGTTAAAAAAAAGGGTGACGTGATAAAGGGGAATGGCAATACTTTGATGTCCGTAGTTCTCTATGTATATGAAGAGGCGAAAAACTTGAGGCAAGTTAAAAGAGAACATACTACCAACGTAAATTGGAGGACACTGACATTCCGGGAGAATTTGCTAAGTGAGTAAACACAGAATATCAAATAAAAGTGAGCAAGTATAATTTTTGATGGCTATGGTTAGATGCTCTGTTGGAATCTAGAAGGCAAGTAACTAAAACTGGTTTCTCCTATTACTGTAAATCCTTCTAATGCCATCACTGTATTGTGTAACAAAGGATCTGTAGGTTTAGAGATACAAATAAAAATCAGATGACATGGTATTTGATGAGTCTGATTTGAAACTCCTCACACGGTTTGGTACTGGCAGCAACTAATTTAGCCAGAAAGGGAGATGTATTTGGTCTTTAAAAATTACATAATTAAATGCCTTCATTAATACATATAAAATGTATCAAATCACTATTGATAAAGAGAGGAAAAGAAAAACTCATTTAAAAAAATATCAAAGATTAATGTAGGAGTATGGGTGTGATTAACATGTTTTGCATCAGATTTAATCCAGTTATTGCATCAGTGTTAATGGCTTATTCTTTTGCAGAAAATGTTGAAAGACAAGTTGTGAAGAGATATATGAGAAATATGAGGTAAGGGAATACTCACCATGATCAGGGGTTGGGTTAGAAAGAAAAAGAGCAGAGAGCCTGGGTGGCTCAGTTGGTTAAGCGTCTGTCTTTGGCTCAGGTCATGATGCCAGGGTCCTGGGATGGAGCCCCACATCAGTCTCCCTGCTCAGCGGGGAGTCTTCTTCTCCCTCTCCCCCTGCTTCCTCTCTCTCACTCACTCACTCTCTGTCTCAAATAAATAAATAAAATCGAAAGAAAGAAAGAAAGAAAGAAAGAAAGAAAGAAAGAAAGAAAGAAAGAAAAGAAAGAAAAGAAAAGAAAAAAGAAAAGAAGGAAGGAAGGAAGAAAGCAAGCAAGCAGTGTTCCTGAAATGACCCTCTTTCTTCTGGAAAACACAAAGGCAGATGAAGAACCTTCAGTTCTCTTACAAATTAGAATGACTTAGATCAAAGCTGCTCAAAACATGGTGAACTAGGTAATAGTATTTTACAGACGGAAGAAGAACGCTCGTTCCGTTCTCCAGTAGCTATGCCTCACAGCTATGCCTACATGTTCTAGGTCTATGATGCAGTTTAAAGAATGAAAGTCAAATAAGGAGAGTACACAGACATTTCAGAACAGAAGTGGCTCCAGTAATAAACCAGGTTGCTTCAGGTGTGGCTCAAAATCTTGCCTGTCATTTCAAAATGAAAACGTATCCTAATTTGTAAAAAATAAATTGATACTGTGTTGGCATGTCTGCTTGTTCCGTACTCCCTTATTAAAAAAAAATATTCTTTTGTCCATGTCCAGTGTTCACTTGTATGTATTATGAATCTATAATATTTTATTTTTGTTTTCTTTAAAGTTTTGTATATCCACCTAAGTACAGCATTACCTAATGTAAAAAATGCTAATTATTCCATCAATAATCTCCTCCCGTTTTTTGACATTCTTGATGGATGTATCCTGGGGCAAGCAATTTCCAACTGTTTTAACTATTTCTACTGGTTTTATTTCCATATTCTAAGCAATATGTACATAATCATTTTTATTTTTAATTTTTATATATTTTCTTTTAATATAACTACGGAAGAAAAATATTTTGCTCTTTCTCCTGGTTTTCTACCCTCACCTCACACATCATATAAATCTTATCCTAAGAGAGAGAAGTAAATCAATTTTTGACTAAGTCAATGTATATTAGTGTAACAAGTAATTATTCACAGATTAACATATAGAATGCAACGATTAAATTTTCCCACATACGTCGCATTCGTTAGCACTATGAATTTCATCGCTTTTCATTGTTTCATTCCTATTTACTGATTACCAATATTCTCTGTAAGGCATTATTTCAGTATACACTTCAACCTTTCCTTCTTGGAGAAATCTCTCCTGGAATCCTACATCTATCCATTCTATTCTGGACCCAGCCCAGTTCCCATCCCTGACATTCCCTCCACCACCCACCTGGAACTGTCCTTATTTTATAGGTTTGGTTTTGAGGGAACACATACCCTTCAACAATATCCTTAGAAAGAGGTTATCGGAGGTAAAATTGTTGGGATCTCAAATGCTTGAAAATATTTGTACTTTACCTTTGTAATTAATGAGTTAGCTAGGGTATGGATTTCATATTTCCCTTTTCTCTCAGAATTTTTGCAGCATTATTTTTTACTTCCTTTTCAGGACAACTGCTAGTGTCGAGACATTTGATGAAAATCTACTGCCCAAACATACATGATGTTTTCCCCTTTCTGGAAGGTTTTAGTAACTATTCTTATCTCCATTTTCTTCATTTCCTAAGGGTGTACTCTAGATCTTTCCTTTTTCTATATGCCTTTTATTCTGGAAATCCATATGCTTTGAGTACCAGACCCTTGACTGTCATAGTATCATCATGATACACCTACATTTTCTCTGACTTGTCTTCCTACCAGTCTTTCATTGCATATACTTCACTAATCTTTTACATTTCCTATTTTTGTCTATATATTCTAATCTTCTTAAAAACATCTCTCAGATATTTATTTGATGTTTGTTCCAAACATGATATTTTTTGACCATCTACTACCATGTATATTTCACTGCTGAAGAAATACTCTCCATATGTATTTTTCCAGCATAATTTGTTAATGCAACACTCATTTTTCTGAAGATATTTATAAAGTAACCAGATTTTTGAAACAATTTTTTCACCATCTCATATTTAAATTTTGAAATACTTCCTGACTGCTACTTGCTTCCCAATCTATTCATTAGACCAAATTCTCAAAATGTATCTCATTTAGACAATATCTTTTTATCATGCTACTTTCTTGATAGTACTGAAGACACCCCTCACTTTAAAAAAGTTTTAAATTCTTTTCTTAAAGTTAAATAGACATAATTTTTCTTCATAAATGTACCCTCCTTATCCTTATGTAAAATCTTCTGATTGATAAAAATTAGTTGAATGTTATATATAAACATATATATGTATATATAAATATGTATATAGGTATATAAATATATAATATGTATATAAATACATATATGTGTGTGTTTATAATCTATTACCATTGCAACGTTTTTGGTTATTTTAAGTATCAGATACTGGGATATATCTGAAAAAATAAACAATGAATGTTAAGTTAGTTTTATTTATATATAGAATTATCACCAAGAAAGGAAAAATTAAAGACAATATAAAAAAATACATATACAGTTTTTATTGCAGAAATAATTGATAATGCTATATGTAAAAAAAATGGAAATAGGGAGATATTTTCTTTATCATTTTCTCTAAGTGTACACATATTGCTAGCTTTATTTCATATTTTAAAAATAAAAGGAGAGGAAAGAATGTAAGAGAGAGAAAGAACAATGAGTTGAAAATTTTGCTGACCCCTATGTCTACTGAGTTGTCTTGGTCTGGGCAAAATGGATGCTCATCGGGTAGAAAAGACAGTTGCTATAAATCAAATCCTGTCAGGACTAAGCTCCGGATGTCAGATCATGTTTATCAGACATGGTTACAGACCAAAGCCCGTGTTGTAGGTTAACACAAAAATTCAATGAAATATTTTACACAGGGAAGGAACTTAAAAATGAACAGTCCCCTAAACTAAGAACACTTGGATTCCCTTTGACAGAGATGTGTAAGAATCTGGTCTATTTCCAGGGCCTCTTCTCGTCTGAAGTATTTTCTTCTTTCCTCAAGGCAACTTGTTTTTATTTGCCTGTTTTCTCCCAAGACATTATTGTTTATGTTGCTTTTTTTAGGTGTAGGTGTCTCTGTCAGCAAATCTTTGTGTATAATCTAAATAACACACATGTATTTCACGTATAGTCTACTAGACACATAATACGCACACATACAGATTGTATGAAACAATTGTAATGCCAGAAGTTCAGCAATAACAAAGGTAAAACCAATGGATCACTGAAGTAGTAATTAGTAAAAGTTTATGAGCACACAACGAAAGACAGTTTGCAAAGCAGGAACACTCAAACTAGCATATGGGGTATATTATTATAAAGCAGCTTTTGTAGTGAGAAAGCAGTGACTGTTTATTCTTCACAGTGACTGGTTATATTAGAATTTTCATAAATGATAGGGTTAGTTTAGTGTGTATCTCGTATCAATCTTGGGAAATAGTTCAAGTTCTGGTTATGATTTCCAGAGGCACAAGCAAGAAGTGACCCTGGTGAAGCTAGTCTTGCAAAATAAGCTGAATTAAGTTTGCTTGTATGACTGAACTGGTTTTGTTCACTCAGGAAATTTTCAAGGCTGGTCTCTGTTTTTTATTTTACAGTAACCTGACATTATATCCATTAATTACATGTACAATTTGTATGTATGTATTATATATATAATTTGTTTACACACATAATAGCATTAAAAAATACCATCAAAAGCAACCAGTACCTAGTAATAAATCCATTGAAAAATATGCAAGACCTTTGCATGAAAAACTACTAAAACTACCCAAAACTACAAAACAAGGCTTAGGCATAACTTAAAGACTACAAACTTAATGTTTGTACACACTACAAACTACAAAACAATGTTTAGGCATAACTTAAAGAGGACCCAAACTAATGGGAGGATAAGTGTTCATATACTAAGGATTCAATAGTATGTTTTCGTATCTCCTCAGATTTATCTGCAGATTTAATGGATTTCCAAGCAATATGTCAGAAAGTTATCCCCCCAACCCTGAAACTATTTTATTCTAAATCTTGATTAAAAAGCAAAGGATCTAAAATAGCTAAAGTAATCCTGAAAAAAAAATTAAAAAAACATTTGGAGGTTTATATTAACAAAATAATTAATCAGAAGAGCATGATATTGATAAAAGAAACAAATAGAAAAATGAAAGCGTATTGAAATTCCAGAAATAGTTCTGTGCCTACATGATCAATTGATTTTGGACCATGGCACTAAGGCAATTCAATGGAAAATAAAATATCTTCTTTAACAAATGGTGCTGGAACGGCTGTTTGGTCATAAGAAAAAGTGAATAGCCTTGAGATCTGCCTAACTTAATATAAATATTAATACATATAATATTTGAAAGTACTAAAATGTTTTTAATATAAAAATTAAAATTTTGTAATATATAAAAGCCAAGGTGGATCATAGACCTAAAAAGATAAGCTAGAACCATAAAACTTCTATAGCAAAAACTATCTTCACAACTCGGGGTAAAATAAGACTTTTATACAGGACAATTTAATCATAAAAGAAAATATGCTAATTGGTTTCATCAAAATAAAAGGTGTCTGCTGATGAAAAGTCAGCACTTAGAAAACAGGTAAATTACAAACAGTGGAAACACATTTATAATTCATATAACCCAGAAATTGGTTGTGTGTGTGTATACATATATGTTTTATATTTCCTATAAATCCATAATAAATATACAAATAGCCACTTAAACATGGATAAACTTGGACACTCAAAAAAAGACACAGAAACAATCAATGGGTACATGAAAATTTGCCAACGTTATTAATTTTCAGTGAAATAAAAACTAAAAAACACTACAGTGCCTAAAAGCAAAACAACTGACAATACTACATGTTGACAAAAACAGGGTCTCCTGAATTCTTTCATTGCTGATTGAAGCGCAAATTGTATACCAACTTTGAAAAATGTTTTATCTAAAATTACTGTACAAGAATATTTATAGCAGCCTTAATCGTAATAGCTAAATATTAGACCATGTAAAAGAATGAAATCTTGCCATTTGTGGTGACAGGGATGGAGCTAGAGAGTATTACGCTAAGCAAAATAGGTCAAAGTACCATAGGATTTCAATGACATGTGGAATTTAAGAGACAAAACAAATGAACCAAATGAAAAAGAGAGAGTCAAACCAAGAAACAGACTCTTAACTATGGAGAACAAACTGATGATTATCAGACGGGAGGTGGGTGGGGGGATGGGTGAAATAGGTAATGGGGATTAAGAAGGTGCTCTTTTCATGAGCACTAGGTGATATATGCAAGTGTTAAATTACTAAATTGTACACCTGAAACTAATATTACACTGTATATTAACTAACTGGAATTTAAATAAAAACTTGGAAAAAGAAAAAAAAGCTAGATATTAGAAACCAACCAAATAGCCATCAGTAGGAGAATAGATACTCAAATTTTGGTATTTTCATATATTGGAATATTGCTCATCAATAAAAAGAGAAGGACTACATGTATACACAACAGCATAAGTGAACCTCAGAAGAATTATGTTGCTCTAAGGAAGGCAGACAAAAATATGCATAATCTATGATTCCATTTATATAAAGGAAAAAATAGACAAAATTAATCTAAGATGTTAGGGATGAAAAACTGGTTATCTCTGGTTGGAGTAAGGAATGCACTAGGCAGCAGGAGAAAGAAATTTCCTGCATGATGCAAATATTCAGCATTCTGTTTTGAGTAGTTTGCAAAGCTGTCATAACACATCGACATGAAAACTTACATATAAACTTTACTTCAATAGGAATATATTTTGCTATTAAAAAGAGGAGAAAGACTATAATTATCTTCCTCGACTTTAAACGCCCCATGTTGTTTTGCTGATTTTATTACTATTTTAAAAATTAGTACGTGTTCATCATAGTTTTGAAAATAAGCAAAAATTATTTTCATAAATATAAGAAAGCATTTCTTGTCATAGAATACTGCTTAATAATATTTTTGATAAACACAATCACAGAGATATTTTGGCCTTCTGAAATTGGAAATATATATTTGATTCTATTCATTTGCTTTTTCCTTATTAATAAATTTTAACATAACCTCACATTATAAATATTCTTATACAGCATGAGTTTTTGAAACTGTATAATATACCATTTTATTGGTAGGTCATAAGTTAATTACTTAAAATTCTCTTTGAAGTATGCAGTCTGTTTACAATATTGTCCCACCTTTTTATAGAATAAGTTCCATTTTATGGTCCTTCTTTCTCGGGGTATGAGCAATCCTCAACTGATTATAATCTGGCATGTATTCCCATCATGCCAATGAATGCGAGCTCGCTAATATCATCAGTGATCTCGCTTGCTGAATTCTTATCTTAATCCTTCCTGTGCCATTTAACAGAGTTCAACCTTCTCTCTTTTTTCAAAGGTATCAGTTTCACTGATTTCAGTGACATCATTTACTCTGCTTTCTTCTATGGAGGTGTTCTTTTTCTATTTTTTTAATGCAATCCTTTTCTACCATCCACGTTTCATAGGTTGATCCTCAGACCTTTGCTGTTTTTATATCCACACATTTTCTGAGTGAGATTATCTGAATGACATTGTCTACTTTCATATCTTCAACTATAAGCTGACACAGTGGTGACCCTCAAACCTCTTTTCAGGGTTTTTATACTTCTTATTTAAGCCCTGGCCCATTGGTCAACATCTGTAAGCACTGTAAACATTAAATTTTCTTTTAAATTCTCAATCTATTCTTATTCCTTTTTTTAAATTTTAATGTTTTTTTATTATATTATGTTAGTCACCATACAGTACATCCCTGGTTTCTGATGTAAAGTTCAATGATTCATTAGTTGCGTATAACACCCAGTGCACCATGCAATACGTGCCCTCCTTACTATATTCTTATTCCTACATTCCCTATCTGATATAGATTTGTTGACACCAATCATTAATATTTTTAATTCATTTCCATTAGGTAACATTGTAGTAGTAGCTCTTAAATGTGTCCCTCCTCTCCATTTGTATTACCAGTGCAGACTTAAAAGCCATGACCATTAACTCACAAAAGACCTCCCTGAGTCAAGTGTCTGGTCACAGGCTAGGGTCCATGGTGATAGGCAGTGCATACCATGTCTCAGTGCCTCCTCCAGGAGAAAAAAAAAAATTCTATTTAAATAAGATCAGAGGCTCTTCAGAACTGTAGTGACAGATTTAGGCATCATCACATTTGTTGGCTGAGATTCAAAAGTAGACAAGAGAGTGGAATGCTTTATATGAAAAAAAGCATTGGGCTCTACCTGAAGGTTGCTGTCTTGGTGAATCTAGAGGCAAGCCAACTAAAAGTACCATATCTTAAGTGATTGGTTTGGATGCTACACTTGACTTTTTCTGGTTCATCCTGATTTGGAAGTGGGGGCAAAACATACAGAAGTTTGCAGTGGTTTTCCAAGTTTCTACCATTCTGGGCTGATTGCTGCAAAGACTGTGGTTTGGTCTCCAGGGCTGGTTGCTGTAGAGGTGGTGATTTGACAGTTTATGGTCTAGCCATCTTTCATTTGTGTATTTGGTATTCAGTGGCCCTCCAAGATATTTTCTCACATAACTTAGTCTCCAAAGGAAGTCCATTGTCTTGGAGCTACAGATTCTATCAGACCGGGTACTTAGGGGTCATGAAGGACATGAAAAAAAGAGAATTCTGTGAACATTCTACTTTCTCTAAGAAGAGTCACCAGTGAAGCAGCAATATTGTATGGAATAAAGCATTGAAATTCACAAATAGACGTGTGGCCAGCAGGTCAGAGGCAGGGCAGGCAACTAGTTCCAACCGAAGAATTTATTCTTTTCTTTCTCTGTTGGAAGGTTTCAGTGTAATCAACCCCCACTGAGTTATTGATTCAAAGGAAACAGGTTGCTAGTATTAATACTGAGAGTTGGCAGGCTGGACATTTAACAATGGACACAGCCAAATCAGTGGTAGTGAGGAGAGGCCCAAGATGTCAAACCCATGACTACCCTCAATTGCTCCCTGTGGTCATGCAGTTCATGAGACCATTGAACAAAAACTAATATTTGCTGGGGTTGGGGGGGATCTACTGAACATCCATAGGAGAGATCATCTTGTCTGTAATCATTAAAAACTTCCCCTGAAGTATTTGATCTTTTGTGACCTTTCACTTGTTATACAAATATCATCACATTTGGCCCATTCATAAAGGTCATCCATAGATCTTCTTCTTTGATCTTTATATTAAAGGTTTCCAATCTTATTTCTTCCAAAACCTGTCACCAATTAAGTGTAAACACTTAACTCTACCATCTTTCTTTTACAGAAGAATTAAACACCCAGATGCACTTCTCAAAGTTTTCTGCTCACAGTTAGGATTTTCCTTTATCATTTTCCATGAGAGACACCCCCTTCAGTGGGACTGTGGTCTTACCTGCTTCCCATATAAGGGTGGTGTCAGATTATATGAAAAATCTTTTACAAATCAGTTGTGCTGTTTTTCTTCTTCAGGTGACAAGAATTCCAATAAGGCCAAAGGTCTAAGTGGACGAAGAGAAGACAAAGATCAGTAGTAACTGCCACTTGCTCATGTAACTTGTGTTTTAGTATGTGATTCTGAAGATTCAGGAGAGTCCAAGTTCATATATCACTGCACCTGAAGAGGATGTCCTGATGCACAGATTCAACTGTATTACTCAGTGGACCCAGTTAATAATAGACAGAACATGTGGTCATTTAGAACCCCATAATTATGTATTCTGTCTCTATTAGAAAACAATGAGAAACAAGGAACTGCTTTTGTTTTGTGTTTTTTCAAATCAAAAGAATCTTCCTTGCAATTCTATCTGGGCCTTCTTTTCCAATCACATAAACACAGCAAAAACCCACCAAAAAATTGACACAAATTTATCTACCTTTTTCATTTACACATTTGCAATACTGAAATTCATGGATATTATACCTTGTCAAACAATTTAGAAGGAATTTTGTGTACTCATTGCCTTACTTTCTGATCTGACATTCACTTCTAAAATCATAGAAATTTGGCTTTCACATTTCAGGAAAACATTGGGCCTGAGATCACAACCAACAAGTTTGTTTCTAAGGATAGTCAATGGGCCAGGGCCTTCATTATAAACTGGTATGCACCGTTAATCTACCCTCAGCACTTTTTACAAATTTGTTCACCTTACAAATTCCACCTTGGTCTCTGTATCCTTTGTCTTAGATTCTTAATTTATATCTACTCTTCAGATCTCCTTCTTGAGTTCCAGAATCTGTCTTCTGCTTTTTCTACTTCCATATGTCAAAGGCATTTAAGTAAGCTTATATAAAATGTATCTATGTCTGTCATAACTGCTGCCCTTCCTTTAGCCCTTATTTCATTGACTCATGGTAAATACTAGTATTGATCTTTGACTACTCTCTCTCACTCATCTCCAGACCCCCAAAATATTTAGTATGTTTATTTTCTATTCTTTATGACCCTTTAAATCTATGTTTCTCTTTCTCCACTATTGGTATCTTGCATAATCCAATATATTCCTTCTTAGGGATTATTTTACTAGCTTCTTGAGGATTGTTTTTGGTCCTCAGTTACACTTTGGTCTAATCTATTACCACTATATAATCAGAAGGGTCTTTTTAGAGAATAAATATGATGAAATGACTTCCCTACATTGTAAGCTTACTGTAAAAAAAACAGTGTATAAAATCACATTAAAAAGACTCTTTCAAATCAATATGATCTATACTATAATAAAAAATGTGAGAAGACACATAAAAATTATAAAAACAACAACAAGAAAGCAAATACAAAAAAATTACTCACTAGTATTAAAAAAACTATAAAGCAAACCCTCAATGAAAAATGTTTCACTTATTACTTTGGTATGATTTAGGATTGTTAATGTTTAATGCATTATTTTTGAAATAGAAATTAAAATGTATTTTTTTAAATGAACCAAATGACTCAAGAGCCATAAAAATGGAGTTATTGAAGTTAGGAGACATGGATTCTCTTTTAAAAGGTAGTAATTTGAGTAGTCTTAATAAACACTCCTATTGTTGGGAATCTATTTAGCATGGACCATACCAAACGTGTTTGAAAAGGATGGTGAAGACCAAACATTGTCTCTGACTTTAGAAATGAAATAAGTCACTATATTGTACACTAGAACCTAATATTACACTTTATATTAACTAGATGGAATTAAAATTAAAACTTAAAAAAAAAGTAGATATTGAATGAAATGTTCAGCATTTAGATTGAAAGTTAATGATTGCTTTTTTTGAAAAGGACTGAGTTGTGTAGCATTATCTGCAAACTAACTATAAAAGCAAAATGAGTAAATAAGTAAAACTAAAACCCAACTCAGATTAGGCCTCAATATTGATAGCTTTTTCCTTGAACTTTAAAATGGCTTACAAAAGCATTTTAAACGTGCATTTAATGACTCTCTTAAAGGAACCAAAATATAATCATCTGCATTATCAAATTATTTTGGAACATAGCATATATGCAAACCAGTACGAGAGATTTTTAATAAACAGTAGTAAAGTCAAGTCAAAGAAATCTTAGAATAATTATGGATGCCTTTTTGGGTTTACTTAACTGTGTATTTCCACAATATTATTTGATTATTTTAAACTTTTTGTTCTGTGTATCACTGAAATTAATGATTCATGAAAAAGGAGAGATCTTGTTCTGAGCCAACTATCTAGAAGATTTCTTTATTGTCTTCCGATTTTGAAAAGCTAGTGACTATAGGGCATCACAACTATGTAAAAAGAATTCCTTTCAATCAAATTGTGTCCGAATTGTGATAATTTATAGCACAAAGCTCTTTTTCTGTTTGCTTATACTCATTTTTTAGTATTACACCAAAATCAGCATATATAGCAGTAGCCTGGATTTCAGCATAAACATTTATTTAAATGTTCTAGCTACCGAAAATTATTTCGGAAAAATGTGCATTCCACTGAAGAAAGATTTGTGAGTTTCTTTTTTTTTTTTTTTTTTTAAGATTTTATTTATTTATTCGACAGAGAGAGAGACAGCCAGCGAGAGAGGGAACACAGCAGGGGGAGTGGGAGAGGAAGAAGCAGGCTCATAGCAGAGGAGCCTGATGTGGGGCTCGATCCCATAACGCCGGGATCACGCCCTGAGCCAAAGGCAGACGCTTAACTGCTGTGCTACCCAGGCGCCCCTGATTTGTGAGTTTCTTGATCACAGAACAGATTATAAAAAATTAATGTGATATTTCAAAATGCCTTAAATCCACTGTAGTGAAGAATCAGTTTTAAGGCAAATAGGTTTTTAGCTGAGCTGAATAGTATGCATTCAAATATCAGAAGTGTGTTACTATTACTTTTGAGATTTTTGGAATATGGAAGTATCTAGTACATTGTATTAGTTTTTTTTTTTAAATATCTATCCTTCAAAAACATGAAAATACAATTTAGCAAGATAGCCAGAATTATACTGACAAAAATAAATAAATAAATAAAACGTAAAGACATAATTCTATTTTTGCCAAAATAAAAAGAAGATAGTTCTAAAATGCAACCTAGCTAGGGATTCAACACGTCTCTTCTTTAATGTCACACTTTTATTCATACAACTTCAGTGCCATGATACTTTACTGAAAATGGATTATGTAACACCACTAATCATCTTTTTTGGCATGCCAGCATTTCTTTTGACAATAAACAAATGAGGCTTTTAAATTTTTATATAAAAATTTTTACAAAAAATACAAATTAAGGCATATGGCTTCATGCAAAAATATATAACTGTAGTCTTGAAATATTCAAGGCATAGTAGAAAATGCTTATCGATTTCTGCATCATTATGGTTTTTTTAGTACATATATCTGCCTTCATATGGCTCTGATTCATGCTAATCTGGGGATTGTTCATTCTCTATTCCTTTGTGGTACCAGGTTTATGAACAGGTTTAATATTAGCTATTATCTCATGGCGAATTCAGTTAAATAGAAAAGAAGATAGACTTTTTGGCCCATTAATTTCCTGTATGAGTAAAGTGTGCTTATAAATTAACTTTTTTTTGTTGATAATAGCACTATAGAGTTATGTTGCTAGCAGTAATACGTGTTTACTACAATGCATAGCTTATTTATCTTTAACAATGATACTCTCTAATGTTTAATTGATGTCCTTGGCAATTCCTTTTCTTTGTTAATGCATTGACTTTAATGGAAATTTTAAGACATAATAATGGGGTGGTTTATTTTCTTTAGAATCATTTCCCCTCTTAAGAGAGAAGACTTTCACAAAATGTTTCTTGCATATAAATCTCACTTTTCTGACTTTTCATCCACTGTCTCTTTCTGTCCTATAAATTAAGTAACTTAATTTATAAGTTATATAAAATAGTTACATAAAACTATAACAAGTAAACAACTGAACGACAGTTTCATTAAAATATGGAAGTTGTTCTAGCAGGCCTAGAACTATATAACTTACAAATTAATGTGGTCAAAATGTATTCAATAAAACTGTAACACATACATGGAATTTTAAAATTTTAAATTGAAAAGGAAACTCTAGCTTTCCAAGTTAAAAAAAAAAACTTAATTCTGGGTCATTTTTTTTCTTTCTCCTATAAATAACTTAAATTTCAAGGTGTATAATTTTGTTTTTAAAGAGGAATTTGTTTTTGATTAACACAAAAGCATTTATATTAAAGTAAGACAACTGCAAAATCATCATCCAAATATAGCATGCTTGTTTTTTTTTTTCCCACAGAAGTAACATTAACTTTGTAAATAGCTAGCCTGCTGCTTACCAAGCTCCTAAATGTTATCATAGGGGATTTAGCACCTACGTGTTTTCATGAGTTTTGATCACTGGCAAATCGGAGGGCCCTATCTGGGTTGTTGCCTCCGCTGTAACTACATAAACATAACACGTAGGGGAGCTAACTATTTAAAGCTTGATTTCTCATTTTCTCTTAATTTCTTCCAGCCAGTAGCATTTGTAGCAAGAGTTACACTCCAAATGAGAATTTTAGCAACTATCAGAGTAAAAACTTAGGTGTTGATAAACGAAAGATTTAAACTATTCTTCTAGTCAAGCACTATAGAAAATGTGTTCAACAAATGGTTCTATAATTGACGCTTGAGATTTTTAGGTAACTCTAATCATGAATTGGTTCACGAACAATAGCTTCAGCCAAAATGCTGTGATTGAGGAGAAACTCGTATTTGCTTTTGCATTTTTCCCTTGATGTATTTTATTATGCCATCATTTTATATCCCAAAGCACTCAAAACATATTTTGCTGACCCTAAAACTTTTCTTTTATACACCCCTGTGCCTGTGCTTAAACAGTAGAGAGACAAAAGTGAAACACATTTGATTAATATCACTTGTGCCAAATGCCACTTCGTAGCAGTGCTTTAAATGTTGCAGTTGCCTGTGATCATCAGGTCGTCTTCTACGGGAGAGTAAATCATCATTGTCAGGGTTTTCAAGTTCATGAAAAAGATCATAAAAGCACGAGATCTCAATTCAAGGTATTTTAAGTCAAGAGCTGCTATACACACAAAAGTAATTTAATGATCAAGAAGTTCCTAAAAGCATTTTTTTCAAGAGAAGGGAAAATATGGTAAGTAGCTCTTCCACATGGTAATTCAAAAATAAGGTTTTACTTAGTCCTCTTTCTTTCCTTCTTTCTTCTCCCTCCCTCAACAGTTCATTCCAAAAACTATGAGGTAGTGCACGACAATATAGGCATCCACCCAGGTGGCAGTAACTGGGGAGGAATTGCACTTACCTATAAAAGGCTGTTAAACCTGAACAGAGGGAATAAGCCCTGGCTTGNNGGAGAAGAGTTTACTTCTCTGTTATTTTATTGAAAAATGAAACTTTATTTTATTTTATTTTATTTATTTGCCAGAGAGAGAGAGACCACACGCAGGGGGAGAGGCAGGCAGAGGGAGAAGCAGACTCCCTGCTGAGCAAGGAGCCTGATGCCGGACTCAATTCTAGGACCCTGGGCTCATGAGCTGAAAGCAGACACATTAAGCAAATGAGCCACTCAGGCATTCTGAAAAATGAAATTTTAATTCATATTCTTTATTCATTATTTGTCTGCTTTGGTAAATTAACATATGTCAATCAAAAGATATTGGTATTATTCGAGGATGCACATAAACACTTTCTTTTTTATTTTAAATAATGAGGGAATTTGAAAAGTTGAACAAATAATATAAATATTTGCTAGAGGAGTCACATCATTAGGAAACATTTCATCTCTAAAAAGAACTAGAATAAAATGGTTAACCTTTTTCTTCTCCCCCCCCCCCCCCCCCCGNNTGGTAAATTAACTCTTGCTTAAGAGTGCCTATTTACCCCTAAAATTTGCATGGAGTTGGGATTCTGGTAGGAAGTATAAAGGGTCAAATTATGCATCACTATACTGTGCACTGAGTCATTTGATTTAATTTAAGCGATTATGATTTAAATTATATCATAAAAATCTTCCGTGTGTGAAAGTACAAGTCCAAAATGCTATCTTCCCTTCACTTTGTTCAGAAAAGGGTGAACATCTTCATAGGATTCATTGTATCATATGTTTTTACTTAAAGCTGCTATTGTTGTAGGTCAATGCATTTTTTTTAAACTGGGAGGATAAAAATCATGTTACTTCATATATTATATTCTTTCTTTTGTTTTCCTAAAGCAAAAATTAGTGCACTTCAGCTTTCTCGGCAGTTTAGATTTTAAACCCAGTTATAATTATATATACTCCAAACTTGCTATGTTACCATTTTCTTGACTTTCATTATAATAGTAGTTCATGGCAAGGGGCACATGGATGGCTCAGTCGGTTAAGCGTCTGCCTTTGGCTCAGGTCATGATCCCAGACCGTGAGATGGAGCTCTGCATCAGGCTCCTTGCTCAGCGGGGATCCTGCTTCTCCCTCTGCCCATGCCCCTGCTTGTGCTCTCTCTCTATCAAATGAATGAATGAATGAATAAATAAATAAATAAAATCTTTAAAAAAAATAGTAGTTCATGGCAAGTAAAATGATTAACATAATATTAATGATCAACATACTGGTAATCATTATAACTATAACGAACTATTATGATTATATTACCTACTTAAATTTAAATAGTTTTATAAGTAACCAATTAACCGTTAGTATGCTAATATATCAACATGTAAGCCGGCTGCTTTTCCTTGTATTTGAACTGATAAAAATATAGGAACCTGAAGTGTTCGGAAAAGCCAAATTTTAAAGAAAAATTTAATTATCATCCCCAAAGTAATTAATGGTGGCTGTCCGAGAAGACCTAGGGAGGTAGTAATGAGCTACTAGTGGTCACTCAGCTCATGTGTACTTATATAAGGAACTGAATGGAAGGTAGCTGAACTGTTTCCCATCTTTTTTTCTTCCTATTTGTATCCCACCACTTGGCCATATGCAGTCCTTGAAATAGTTAAATGTTTAAAATTTCTTATTGTTGGTTAGACTTAACCCATAGAAACTAATATTGAACATGTATTAACACATATACAAAGCAAACACATAATTTAAGAGTTTTAAAAATTCTATTTATCTAAAATATGTAGTCCGAAATCAAGCATGGATTTCACTAAATCAAACCAAACCAAAATAAAAAGAATAAAATGAAACCTTTCATGAAGCCTGCTATTAGTAGCCACCAGAACATATGCAATATTATAAAAATACAAACTAGTATTTGTATGGTATCTGTTACTGATTTGCAAAGAATAGATGCTAAAATAATATATATCGTTTATAGTGCATTTACTCCCTGACAGAAATTATTTTAAGAACTTGACACACATTAACTTATTAAATTATAACAAGAAACATTAACTCTATTTTATATATGGAAAGCTTAGTAAGGGGAAGTTTACATAATTTAGCCAAGATCATGCAACTAGGAAATGTTTGATGAAAAGAAGGAGCAGAGGCATTCCTAGCTTAGAACCTGAGCTCTAAATGCCTTCATATCCTGCATTCCCTTAGCACCAACTAGGATTTTTCCCATTATCAAACAGAATTAATCAAGTAACATTTTATAGGAAAATCTATCAGTTCTAATATGCAATTTTAATGATGAATAATTTTATTAAATATAATTTAAAGCATCCAATTACATAATAAATATAATTAAGAATTAAAATTCCCTAAAATTACACTAATAAAAAAGTAATATTTCTTTAATTAAAGCAGAGACTCAGTACATGATTTACTTTAAAAAAAAAAGGCTATTTAGACTTCTTGTTACTGGTTCAGCATTTAAGGCACTTGGATGCCGCCACTCTATCTTAACAACAAGGAAAAATCTCAACAAGCTGAAAAAATCAACAACTCTTCTTAGATCCATAAGAGAGGGGAGACAGATCTCCGAGTTATAGCCGATAACAGTAGACTCTCACTAGCAGAAACTAACTCTGGAACACATGCCTGGGTAACACAACTTGAACTGTAACTGATGAGTTGCAGAAGGCTCAGCGAAGCCAACTCTAGAGATAAAAACTCAACTGGGACCCGGTGATGGTGGGGGCGGGGCACAATATTGTGAGATATGCATCCTGAAGGGGGAGGGAAAGAGGAACCACTTTGAGATCCATAACTGCACTCTGTTTTTCTTTTTCTTTTTTCTTTTCTTTTTTTTTAAATAATTTTTATTTTGTTATATTAGTCACCATACAGTACATCCCCATAATTTTCCCAGGGTCAAGCCTTGTTAAGAAAAACAAGTGTAGGGGCGCCTGGGTGGCACAGTGGTTAAGCGTCTGCTTTCGGCTCAGGGCGTGATCCCGGCGTTATGGGATCGAGCCCCACATCAGGCTCCTCTGCTATGAGCCTGCTTCTTCCTCTCCCACTCCCCCTGCTTGTGTTCCCTCTCTCGCTGGCTGTCTCTATCTCTGTCGAATAAATAAATAAAATCTTTATTAAAAAAAACCAAAAAAACAAGTGTAATGAATCATGGAACATTGCACTCTGTTTTTCTTAACAAGGCTTGCCCCCGGGAAAATTAGTTAACCAGAGACAACACACTAGGGTATGATTAGAACCTAACTGACCTGGGAGAAGGGAAATAACCAACTCCAGCCCCCTCTACCCAACCTCTCCGGCATAAGGGATGGGGTGGCACTAGGAATAGGGGCTATTCAGTGGGACTCACTGAAAACAGAGACCTAATCCTAAATTATAGAATGCTTCCCCTCCCTCACATGTCATCATCAATGATTGAAGTCACTAATTTACAGCAGTTCCTTTTGCCAGTGCATCATATCTGGCTATCAAGAAAAAAACAACAAGGCATACCAAAGAGCAAAAAACACAGCTTGAAAAGACAAAGCAATCCTCAGAACCAGACATAGCAGAAATGTTGGGTAAAGCAGACAAAAACCGACCGCCAATGTCCAGAGAGATGAAATCCAAGGAAAGCAACAACAACAACAAACCCACCCAGAAATCAAAACCACTGTAACAGAAATAAAGAATGCCTTTGATGGGCTTATTAATAAACTAGACAACTAAGGACAGAACTTCTGAGCTGGGGGATCTATCAGTAGAGACCATGAAACCCAAACAGCAAAGAGAACAAACAGAAAAACCGCGCAGATTATCCAAGGCCTGTGGGACATCGACAGAAGACGTAACAGCCTTACAACAGGAACATCTGAGGGAGAAGAAAGACAGGAACCGAAGGGAAGGTGTTCTGAGAACGATCTGCATGCAGGGGGTGGGTTTTTCCACAGCAGCAAGCAATTCTCAGACATCATTTGGGCCTCCTACCATTCCACCCAATTCCGACACTGTCTACACATAGGTAGCCTGATTCCTCAGGTTAAGAGCTCAGTCCCCAAAACTGCCCGCCTCTGCAGTTGCCAATCACAAGTCCAGGTTGACACGTCTGCTTCTGACCCACTGACTATAGAAGTGCCCCCGACACCCTCCTTGGGTTTGATAAGTTGATAGATGGGCTCACAAAACTCAGGGAAGCCGCTTACTTCGTAGATTGTCAGTTTATTACAAAAGGACATGACGCCGGAACAGCCAGACGAAGAGCTCACAGGTACCGACCCATCACAGCAGCAATTCCAAGTCTAAAATCTCATCTAAAGGTCATCAGTTCTGTGTCCCACGTTCCAGCAAATCTCCATCATTTACAACAGATAGGGCGACATTCTGGGTGTGATACATTCTGGGGCAAATTCCCTCTCTGCCTGTGGATCTAAGAAACTAGAAAACAAGTGATCATGTCCCAAAATGCGATGATGAAATGGGATTAGGGGAGCATTTTAAACATTTCCACTTCAAACACAGACGAAATTTAAGAAAGTAAAGGGTCACTGGTCTCAGGCAATTTGAAAACCCCGCAGGCTAAATTCGGTCGGTTTTAAGGCGTGGGCGTAAACTTCTGCGGTGGGAGGCTCCAACCGCTGGGCCTGCAGCCCTCCCCTTCGAATTATTCTTTCTTTTTTCTGAAGGACAGCACATGTTTGCAGGAGAGTAGCTAGTTTAGTCCATTTCCTGCGTATAAAAGTTTGAAAGTCTGCGACCTTCTCTTTTTTTCTCTGTTCCTTTCAGTCCAGCATTTCTCCCGGGATAACATTTCTGCAAACCTTGTCGATTTCTGTGTCTGTCACAGGGATTCATGTCATCAGACAGGAGTCGTTCCCAGATCTTTCTGTATCATCTCATCTCCATTTCTGGGTTCTGCTGGGAGGGTGGAGGGGATCCACGAGTCACATAACTAATCTCTTCAGCAAAAGCAAATGTCTGTCCCACCATCCTTTGATATTCTCTCCATAATATGTTTCGTTAGTAGTTAATCTCTGAATTTTAGCACCTTTTGCAATCTGGGTAGGCTGAGAATTTAAAAAATCATCAAGTCCTGGTTGTTCTTTGCCAAACGGCTCTTCATCTCTTTTCTCTCACATTTTAATATAATCAATAAGAGAAAACCAAGCCACAGTTTAAGCAGTTGCCTTAGAAATCTCGTTTAAATCCAAGTCCATTACTTACAAGTTCTGCTGTCCACACCAGGGTAGCACACAACTCAGCTAAACTTGCTGACAGGAAATCTGAAGGAATGCCTTTCTCTAGGTTCCAGAAGTAGGGTCTTCATTTCCCTCTTAAGTTCGGTCACTGTTTTAACATTTATATTTCTACCAATATTCTTTTTGTGATGATATATGGATTCTCCAATATAGGCTTTCTGTATTTCTATAACCTTCATTTCCTTATGAGCCCCCAAAAGCAGTGCCTTTAATATCCATATATTTTTTAAGATTTTGCTTGTTTATTTGACAGAGAGAAAGACAGCCAGCGAGAGAGGGAACACAAGCAGGGGGAGTGGGAGAGGAAGAAGCAGGCTCCCAGCAGAGGAGCCTGATGTGGGGCTCGATCCCAGGACTCTGGGATCATGCCCTGAGCCGAAGGCAGACGCTTAAGGACTGAGCCGCTCAGGCACCCCAATATCCATATTTCTAACAGTCTGTTATGCTTAAAACAATCTAGGCTTCTTCTACATAGGCATCAAAATTCTTCCAGCTCTGGGGCTCCTGAGTGGTGCAGTCGGTTAAGCGTCTGACTCTTTATTTCAGCTCAGGTCATGATCTCAGGGTTGTGAGATCGAGCCTCATGTTGGGCTCTGCACTGAGCGTGAAGTCTGCTTGATAGTCTCTCTCTCCCTACCCCTCTGACCCTCCCCCCACTTGTGCTCTCTCTCTCTTAAGAAAAAAAAATTTTCCAGCTTCTATCTAATATCCAATCCCAAAGCCACATCCATATTTTTCAATTTTTACAGAATTACTTCACTTCTTGTACCAAAAATCTGTATTAGTTTTAAATGTGCTACAGCAAATTGCCACAAACTTGGTAGCTTGAAACAATGAAAATTTATTTCTCATAGTTCTCTATGTCAGATGTCAAAGGTCAGTTTCCCTGGGTGTCAGCAGGGCCATGCGCCCTCTGGAGGCTTTAGAGGAGAATCTGTCCCTCGCTGCTTCTGGTGTTCGATGGTTACTGGAATCAAGTGCCCCCCATTACAACAATCCATAGAATTACAAACCAAATAAAATAGTTATTGCTTTGACTAATATTGATGTGATGTTGTTATCTAAATTAATGCATTTATTCCATGTTGAGTATTTTTTAAATAGTGGCACTTACACTATTTTCATTTGTTTGCATTCTCTTAAGATTTTTGAGATTCCAGTGTGGCCCTGGTACCACTGACTACTCATTTTTGTTTATTCACAGAAAAAGCAAATGTGTGCATTATGCTGGTTGATTTTAATTTTCTACCCCAGTTTTTGAGAGAGGCGCTCTATCAGTCCCATATTTACTGGTGGTTTTAACTTTCTCTGTGGGTTAACCACGCTGCAAAGTGACTCCATACCCAGAGAGGAAGGGCTAATTTACTAAGTTTGGGTGGTTGTTATACATCAAAAAGTAACTGATATGGCTTAAAAAAAAAAAAAAGATTTTATTTATTTATTTATTTGAGAGAAAGAGAGCTCAAGTTGGGGGTGATAGGGAGAGGGAGGGGCAGGGAGGAGGGAAAGAATCTCAAGCAGATTCTGCGCTGAGCGGGGAACCCAACCCAGGGCTTGATCTCCCAACCCTGAGATCATGACCTGAGCCAAAACCAAGAGGTAGAGGCTTAACTGATTGAGCCACCCAGGCTCTCCTGAGAATGGCTTTTTAGTGGTATAAATGAATTTAAATGTAGCTAGTCTAGCCCCAACAGTTGTCTACTTCAGAATGGCCCTCAAAATCATCTTCTAATGATGCAAAATCTACATCAGAAAATGTATGGAATATTTTTTAAAGTATCTGTATTTTTTTCCTATGAAGTAGAAATAATCATTTTTTTCTAACCTTTTATAAATTAATATCTAGATTTCAACTCAATTTACTCTTCTGGATATAAAAGGGTTTAATTGCCAGCTCTCTTTACTATAGAGACTCTTTTATTTAAAATATATGTAAATTTAAGAAATACATATACTTATTATTTTAATTCTTTGGGTTTTCAATTCCATAGATTCCCTGGGATCTGATGTTAAAATCTAGCCTTGAGTCACAATCTGAAACTTCTGGTATATTATTGCAGCCTCCATACCCAGGATTTTACTGCTCACAATAAGAGCATTGAACAAAAGCGTAACTTCTCTCTATTTTTCATAGAAATGAACTTGTCCTAAAAAAAGATTTAAGGTGCAGTTTCCATTGTGAATGTCCACTGAATTGTCAAAGATGGCTTAAGAATTGGCCATTTATTTAATCTGTAGAATAGTCTCTTCGTTCTTGTGCCTCAAGGCTACTAGAATATATAGTTGTAAAAAGAAATTCTCTCAAACTAAAATGTGGGAACTTCTAATCTAGTATGTCTTTAGAAGATAGATGTATTTTGGTTCCATTTGGAAGAAAGCAACTATTTTCTAAATATTATGTTTAGACTCTATTTCTATGTTGAAAAGCTCCAAGGTACTTATGAAAGAGAATTTCTTGCTGCTTATGATATTATAGTCTAATTCAAAACCTTTTTACCATGAAAAATAGCATACTGTAAGGTAATAAGAAAAATCCTTGAATCTCAATGCATTATTTCATTTTTAGTCCAGTAGAACACTTTTCTAAAAGAAATACATTTTCTTATCATTTACTTCTAAACATGTGAGATACTTGCCTTTCATTTATTATGCCTCTTTCTGAGTGTTCTTTGAACAGCTGATAATAGCACCTAATTAAGTAGAATATCATACAAAAGGAAATTAGTAAATGTCTCCATAAAGCCAAAGAAAACTCAGGTGAATTTAGAAATGATTGATTATAAATTAAATTAATATTTCAGTCATTTTTTGATTGATATACCCACAGAAAATAATATTCTGAACTACTAAAAAAATGCCATTAATGCTTGTGACTCTTACAAGTCATTCTCATTCCCCCCTTTTTAAAAAGTTTTCTACTTTTATTCTCTCTTGCACACACTCATTCTTGTTTTAGCAACATATTTATTGAAAGGCAATCCAAGATGATGATGTAGAAACAGGCTGAAGCCACCTCGTCCCAAGGACACATGGAATCTATACCTACCTGTAGAGCAGTTTCTCCTACAGAAAAGCTGAGGGCTGATTGAACAGCTTTTGCACAATAAATAATAGAGAGACCACATAAAGAAAGGTAGGACAGAGACATGGTAACTATGGGAACCCCACTCCTGATGTGGCAATCTGCAGTAAGGAGGGTTATCACTGAGGGGCTGCACACAGACTCTTCTGCCCTGGGGGACAGTGAACAAATAGAAGTTTAAGGAGCAAGTAGAGTAGAAGAATAAGTTAGGATTAGGTCAAGGAAATCCATTTATTAACCCTAGAGAGTCTCAAAACAGGCAGGGAACTTTGGAAAGTCTCTCCCAGGTTAGAGACATTGTGATATACTATTTCTTAAGCTCTCCCTCTACCTTGATAGTGCAGGTGGGAACAAGGTCCAGGTGCTCTAAGCTGGCCTGGTAGGGATACCCCTAGCATGCTCCAGGCCCACCCCACCTTCAGTCATCCTGTCAAGGTGGCCCCTGAATGGCACGCCACAGGACTGCCCTGGCCCATCCTCTCTCCAGCTCCAGCTGTCCTGACAAAGTGGCCCTGACACAGCACGTCCTGGGACACCAATGGTCTGCACCTGCTCCGGTTCCAGCCAACCCGCCAAGGCCACCAGGCACACACACATCTACACCAGCGATGTTCTTACACGAGGCCATTCCTTTACATTCAGGACAGTTAGCTGTTCCATCTAATTCAGAGAAACAAGCACAGAATGTCAAATGAGGAGATAAAGAATATGTTCACAATGAAAGATTAAGATAAAAGCTCAGAAAAAAAGCCCTAATGAAATGAGGAAATAGAGTTCAAAGTAATGGTCATAAAAATATCAAAATCAAGGGAAGAATGCAGGAAAGCAGTGAGAACTTCAACAAAGAGATAAAAGATATAAATAAAGAACCAATCAGAGCTGAAAGAAACACGTAGTAATTGAAATGAAAAAATACACTATAGGGAATCTTCAGCAGGTTAGATGATAAAGAAGAACGGATCAGCAATTTGGAAGACAGAAGAGTAGAAATCACACAGTAAGAAGAGCTAAAGGGGAAAAAAATGAGAATAGTTTAAGGGATCTCTAGTGTACTAATATTCACATAATAGGGGTTCCAAAAGGGGAAAAGAAAAGGTCAGAAAACTTATTTGTAGAAATATTGGCTGAAAACTTGCCTAATCTGGGGAAAGAAACTGGTAACCAAGTCCAAAAAGCATAGAGTCCCAAAAAAGATGAACCCAAATAGATCTACACCAAGATATATTATAATTAAATGTTAAAAGTTAATGACAAAAAAAAAAAAGAGAGAGAGAGAGAGAGAATCTTAAAGGAAGCAAGAGAAAAATAATAGTCACAAGGAAAACCCTGTAAGACTATGAGATGATTTTTCAGCAGAAACATTGCTGGCCAGTAGAGATTGGCAGGATCACAGCAGGAACAACTGGCCTATTGCTGGTGACAATTATTTGTCCTGATGATTTGAGGAGCAGTAGAGTTATGAGGAGGAATTCTTCAGCATCAATCAGTCTCTTCTTGTGATTCTACTTAGCAATAAATGGCATGATGTCATCAAAGACACTGAATAAAAGAACAATTGCTAACAATTATACACGTAGACCTTATTATATTCTCTTGCGTATTTTTAATGAGACTTCTTTCAAACCAACCTAAGTTACAAAAAACTTGTATTCTAGTTTTTCCTACTACTTAATGACTATGACATATTAATCAAGTCACACACAAAAAAGGTTTACAAATTCTCAGAAAGTTTATGTTTATTTAAATTACATTTAATAAGACTGATGTGAAGATCTTTCAATGAAAAAAGGGCATGATAATAGGATTAATTGTAGTGAGCCATTATTACATATTAATAAAAATATGCAATATTTCTATATATAACATTGATATAACACTACTATTTTATTGATTCAAAAAGGCCTTTTTTAAAAAAAATTTAGGTTGCCGATGGTCTTTAGGAGCATGTTTCACAAAGTGACAGTCAAGTTTGAGATCAAAAGTACATCTGCTGAGGGGTCACTTAGCATGCCAGCTTTTATATACACAAATGTGGAAACCTCAAAATACATGCAACCAATTGTGCTTTTATGCCTAGAAGAGTCACCTGTAGTTACACAATGGTAGGGTGAGAAGACAAGCAGAACTTTTGGTGACTGAACTGATGCATTGATAATGTCACTTCCAAAGACCTAGGCAATGCCAGTTTCATGGTCTGGAATATGGATTATCAGTATGCTTATAAATCTCAGAAATTTGTCTCTTTCCTAAAAATTAAAAACTTGCTAGATAAGATAATGTTACATCAATCAAGGTGAATCAATAAGACAACAAAATCTGGGTTAATGACCTAAGCTTAATGCAAGGTCAGAACCTCTATAAGGCTGGGCTGGTATCAGCAAACACCATCAAACTTACACAAGGAAGTCCTTGGACACCAGCACATCTAGCATAGTGATAGGATTTTGAGAAAGGCTTACTAAATGTGTTGTAAATTAAAGTTTTAAAACATGGGGGAACGAGCATGAATAAGATGTCACACCAATAGATGAGAGTTCAGATTTTAGTTCTCTCTTATTTCATATAGGGAAAAGTAACTCCAGGTAGGATTTCAAAATCCTTCTGCATTTAGAAACAATCCATTGTATGGGGGTGAGAAATTGAACCCCTTGTCAAAATACAATTAAAGGTCCATTGGTTAAAAAAAAAAAAAAAAAGTAAAATAACAAACGATTTTGAATCCCCAAATTGAGAAGCAGTTCCCATCAGTTTTATATGTTATGGACTTCAATAAACCATGCTACTATTATTTCCTTCATAATATGTAATACTATGTAAATTGTTGTCAAAATAAGTAAGGTGGAAAGACACGAAATCTCTTCAGATGCTCAGGGCTGACATGGAATTTGTGAAATTTCAACATTTTTTCCTCTTTTCTCATTTAGAACATCAACAAATCAAAGTTCAGTCGCTTTTCCTGGTAAGATATAAGAGCCCCTGGATTTTAGATATAGCTTTCCATTTCTCTCCTCTATGTAACTCTGCTGCTACAAAGGAACATACTAAACATAAAATTGATTTCTAAATAGTGTTACATAACAAATAAAAATCGCTCTGTAAGAAAGTCCAAATCTCTATTAAGGAGAAAAAAGAAGACTGTTTGCCTTCCTGCTGAACTTGAGTGGCAAAAGTATACCTAGGCTGTGAGAGAGATTCCGAGTCCATATTTAAATGAATAAAGGATTATTAATGAGCAAATAAGTGAATGAATAAAATATTTTCAATGTGTAAACATCCTGTCATTCAAGCTTTACCAGAGTGAGAGTTTGAATAACAAACTTTCCCACCTTGCTTCTAGCATATATACTTAAGTACATTGAAAAACTGATGATTTGATTTGTTACATTTAAAGATGTATCTAAAGGACTGATTCTTTAAATCCTGAACATGGCTAACTTTTGAATGACTTCTCAGGATCTTGAGAATATTTGCTGGAAAGATGATAAAATAACTATAGCACGAGCATCCTAAGAAGACATTGAGAAATTTGAAACAAACTATTTGTCTGAACACTCATATCCAGGAACACTCTAAAGGTAAGAATCCTCTCCCTGAGTATTTTAATATTCTCTCTCTTCCTTTCTTGATGCTTATGATGACACAGTGATAACAGGAAATGATGTTTTTCATTCAAATGTGTTTTCCTTATATTTCTGGTACTGTACTAGTCATGTGAGATGAAGATAGGGACATATCATGTAAAATAGTTTCAGAAAAATCTCATACTCTAGGTGAAAGAAAAATACAGATATACATATATAATTTCTATAGAATAAAAGTATTGCTAAAGTCTCACTGTGAATTCTCAGAGCTGAGCTGAGTGTTCTCTAACTCCGAGAGAGCTAAGCTGAAGGAATTCAGAGTCTGATCTAGGTACTTCATAAATAATAACCTTGGATTTCTTAATTTCTCACTGGATGCATTTAAACATCATAAGATCAACTTCAGTGCTCAGTATGAGTGGGTGTTGTACAAATTAAAGGATCACACATAAAGAAATGTGAGGACAGATGAAACTGGTTGGAGTAGATTTCCTGAGCATCACCTGAGTTCAAATAAGCCATTTTACTGCTTTGCATTTAATAAAGAAAATATGTATTTTCTTTTGTTGCTATTTTGGTAATAAGTGAATTCGTATAAGATATATAGCAAAAGAGGCAGATAAGAATGGAGAAAAAGGAGAAAAAAAGACGAAAAAAAGGAGCAGAGAGTAGGGACATGGAGAAATAAATGTGGACAGTAGTGAGATCATGAAGTTACTATCATCTCCCTCTTGTAAACCATTCTTCTTGCAAACTACGTTTGGGATTTGCACAAAAGGTAGATATACAAGCTAACCATGGGTATAGCTCATGTGTGACAAAGTAGCATCTCTTCTAGATAATGCTTAGCCATTGCTTCCAAATTGCATTATTTCCAAGTATGTAAAAAGGTGCCTTCTGGCATAAGAACGGCTTGTTGGTAGCAAGAGGGCTGTGCAACAGATAACAAATAAGGGGTTGGCTTGATATTTGAATTAAAATCTATGTAATCAGCTAGAGATTCTTGTTAAAAAAGCTCAAATAAATGAGTAAAGATAACATACTCAACAGAATATGTGATTTTGTCTCACTTTTATATTTTAAAAAGGCATTTTAGGGGCACCTGGGCGGCTTAGTCATTTAAGCATTTGCCTTTGGCTCAGTTCATGATTCCAGGGTCCTGGGATAGAGCCCCACGTTGGGCTCCCTGCTCAGCAAGGAGTCTCCTTGTCCCTCTCCCTCAGCCCCCCACCATGCTTGTGTGCTCTCTCTTTCTCAAATAAATAATAAATAAAATCTTAAAAAAATAAAAAAGAAAAGGCATTTTACTTTACAAAGGTTTAGATAGATTATCAAAAATAGTAGTTGTATTTATTTAGCTCTGTAAAATTTTAAAAATCTGCAATAATTATAATGAACCCCATTAAAAAACTAAACTGAAGTCTACGTAAAATATACATTATAGAATTTCATCTTTAAACCAGGTATAGCTGGAGCCCCAAATTAGCTGCCTTCCTTTATCATTGGTTGAGCCTCTAGACTGTACAAGGAGAAACTGAATATATATTTCTTTTGAAGCAACTATTCATTGAGGATGGTATAAGTAAAATTAGATCACATGTATTAAAGGGGTGCCTGGGTGGCTCAGTTGGTTAAGTGTGGACTCTTGATTTTGGTTTAGGTCATGATCTCATCTGAGATCGTGCTGGGTGTAGAGCCTGCTTAAGATTCTCCCCCTTCAGGGGCGCCTGGGTGGCACAGCGGTTAAGCGTCTGCCTTCGGCTCAGGGCGTGATCCCGGTGTTATGGGATCGAGCCCCACATCAGGCTCCTCCTCTGTGAGCCTGCTTCTTCCTCTCCCACTCCCCCTGCTTGTGTTCCCTCTCTCGCTGGCTGTCTCTCTCTCTGTCAAATAAATAAATAAAATCTTTAAAAAAAAAAAAAAAAAAAAAAAAAAGATTCTCCCCCTTCATCTCCCCCTTCCCCACGCCCCCACTCCCTTACACCCCACTTCTAACTTGGGGATAATTCCTCAGGCAATGTTCTCCGTTACTTACTATTTGAAAACAAAATAAAACAAACCTGACATTTGTATAATCAATGCATTATCCTGATGGTCTTTGAAGGGGATGATAACTTTATAAAAATATAAAATACAGGGAGGCCCGGGTGGCTCCGTCAGTTAAGCATCCAACTCTTGATTTTGGCTCACTTCATGATCTCAGGGTCTTGAGGTCGAGCCCCAAGTCTGACTCTGCACTCAGTGTGGTGTCTGCTTGAGATTCTCTCCCTCTCCCTCTGCCCCTCCTGCTTGTGCTCTCTCTTTCTCTAAAATAAATAAATAAATTTTTAAAATACAAAGATTAAGAAACACTTGTCATTGGAGATGACATTTGTCATATCATTAATAATAAATTATATTTAGTTAGTAATGAATACAATATGTTCATAATAATTTTGTCAAAATAGTATAAATATTATGAAATATTAAGATTTTTTCTTCATGCTTTCTACTTATATTCAGCCCAATTCCCCTAGCATAAAAGTGATATTTAAATTTTTATATCCATCCTTCTAAACTATTTTTTTGTCTGTCTTAATATTTTTTTCTTTAAAAAAAAAAATAAGACAGGGGCTCCTGGGTGGCTCAGATGGTTAAGCATCTGCCTTCAGCTCAGGCTGTGATTCCAGGGTCCTAGGATCAAGCCCCACATCAGACTCCCAGCTCAGCAGGGAGTCTGCTTCTCCCTCTGCCTCTGCCTCTGCCTCTCTCTTTACCTGCTCATGCTCTCTTTCTCCGTCTCTGTCTCTTTCTCTCTCAAATGAATAAAATCTTTAAAAAAATAAGCCATATAAAAATCAAGAATAACTTAAACATATATAAAAAGGCCACCTTATATTTTAACCATTAAGTGGAGAGCATCGCAGGTGATCTATTAGGCTTTTAGAAATTAAAAGGCAACTAAAAAGGAAAGAAGGATTGAAAAGAAGAAACTAAAAGAAAGAAAAAATAATAAAAGAAAGTATTTTAGTTAAACCTGGGGTCATACTTTTAAGTTCTACTTCTAATATAAACTAAATTTAGTTAAATTTAAAAGAAGAAAAAATAAAAGGAACTCATACACAACAACAGAGTGTAAGCAACGTATGCAATACTCCCCTGAAGTGCCAGGTCCTGGTGAACACAGGACGTTGCACTGCAGGGCACTTCAGGACGTCATCTTCATAAAGTCACCACTTCCAAGAGTAGAAGACATAGATGATTTTCCTAACATAGAGGAACAGACACAGAGAGGTAGACAAAATGAGGAGACACAGAAATTTATCCCAAATGAAAGAACAGGAAAAGACCACAGTCAGAGATCTAAATAAAACAGATATAAGTAAGATGCCTGACAGAAAATTTAAACAGTGATCATAAGGGTACTCACTGGACTTGAGAAAAGAGTGGAAGACTTGAGTGAGACCTTTAACCCTTAACACAGAGATGAGGAATAACATAACAGAGATAAAGAACTCAATAAATGAAAGAAGAAACACACTTGATGGAATAAAGGCAGGATGGAAGAAGCAGAGGAACAAATTAGCGACCTAGAAGACAGAGTAATGAAAAGTAAAGCAAGCTGAACGAAAGAGAGAAAAAAGAATGCAAAATAGGAACAGAGTTAGGGAATTCAGTGACTCCATTATATGTAATAACATTCACATTATAGGAGTCTGAGAAGAAAGAGAGAGAGAAAAGGGGCAGAGAATTTATTTGAAGAAATAATAGTTAAAAACTTCCCTAGTCTGGAGAAGGAAACAGATGTCCAGAACGAAGAAGCACAGAGAACTCTCATCAAAATCATAAAAGGAGATCCAAATCAAGTCATATTTTAGTTACAGTGGCAAAATATTTGATAAAGAAAAATAATAATAAAGCACCAAAACAAAAGAATGCAGTAACTTACGTGGGAATATCCATAAGGCTGCCAGGGGGTTTTCCAGCAGAAACTTTGCAAACCAGAAGGGACTAACATAATATATTCAAAATGCTGAATGGAAAAAAAACAAAAAAAAACAAAAAAAAAACTGGCAGCCAAGAATACTCTATCCAGTAAGGCTATCATTCAGAATAGATGGCCATATAAAGAATTTCCCAGACAAACAAAAACTAAATCAGTTTATGAACACTAAACCAGCCTTGCAAAAAATAGTAAGGGGACTCGTTGAGTGGAAAGGAGAGACCAAGAGTGACAGTTTAAAGGTAGGAAACACAAAAACAGTAAAAGTGAATATTTCTGTAAAAAATTAGCCAAGAAACACAAAATAAAAGGTTATAAAATAAAACAACATATATCTAAAATGTGGGGAGGAGTAAAGAATGGATTTAAACTTAACCATCAACTTAATACAGACTGCTATATGCAGAAGAAGTTACATACAAAACTAATGGTAACCATACATCAAAAACCACTAATAAATATGCAAAGAATAAAAAGAACGAATTCTAAAATATCACTAATGAAAATCAGCAAACCATGAAAGAGAGAAAGATAAGAAAAGATCAGAGGAAATCTTCAGAAACAACCACAAAACAAATAATAAAATGAACATAAGTATGTATGTATCAATAATTGCAATGAATGTAAACAGACTAAATGCGCCAATCAAAGACATGGCGTGACATAATGGATTAAAAAACAAGACTCATCTATATGCTGCCTATAAGAGACTCATTTTAGACCTAAAGACACCTGTAGGTTGAAAGTGAGGGGATGTAGAAACATCTAACACACAAATGGATCTCAAAAGCAAGCCATAGTAGCAATACTTATATGAGACAAAATAGACTTTGAAACAAAGACGGTAGCAAGGGACAACGAAGGATACTATATAATAATAATGGGGACAATTTAACAAGAAGATATAACAATTATAAATAGTCATGTATTCAACATAGGAGCACCCAAATACATAAAACAGTTAATAACAAACATAAAAGAACTAATCAATATTAATAAAACAATAGTAGGAACTTTAATCTTTCCCTTATATCAATGGGCAGATCATCTAAAAAAAATAAACAAGGAAACAATGGCTTTGAATGACACTAGAACAGATGGATTTAACACATATATTCAGAACATTCTATCCTAAAACAGCAGAATACGCATTCTTTTCAAGTGCACATGGAATGTTCTCCAGAATAGATCACATATTAGCCCACGAAGCAACCCTCCACAAATTCAGGAAGATCAAAGTCATACCATCCATCTTTTCTGACCACATTGCTATGAAAGTAGAAATTAACCACAAGAAAAAAAAAAAATCAAGATAGGCCACAAATACATGGAGGTTAAATAACATGCTACTATCAGTGAATGGGTCAACCAGGAATTTTTAAAAAAGAAATAAAAAAAGTGCGTGGAAACAAATGAGAATAAAAATACAACAGTCCAAAACCTTAGGGATGCAGCAAAAGTAGTTCTAAGACAGAAGTCTACGGCAATACAGGCCTACTGCAAGAAACAAGAAAAATCTCAAACAATCTAAACTTACTCACACCTAAAGGAGCTACAAAAAGAACAACAAATGAAACCCAAAACCAGTAGAAGGAAGAATATAATAAAGATGAGAGCAGAAATACAGGATGCAGAAACAGAAAGAAAGAAAGAAAGAAAGAAAGAAAGAAAGAAAGAAAGAGAAAGAAAGAAAGAAAGAAAGAAAGAAAGAAAGAAAGAAAGAAAGAAAGAAAGAAAAGAAGACCAGATCAATGAAACCAGGAGCTCGTTTTTCACAAAAAGAGAAAATCAATAAAATTGATAAACCTCTAGCCAGAAATATCAAGAAAAGAAGAAAACAGACTCAAATAAAGTCACGAATAAGAAAGAAGAAATAATAACCAACACCACAGAAATACAATCATAAGAAAATATTATGAAAAACTATATGTCAACAAATTGGACAACCTAGAAGAAATGGATAAATTCCTGGAAACTTATAAACCATCAAAACTGAAAAAGGAAGAAATAGAAAATTTGAACAGACTGGTAACTAGCAAAAAAATTGACTCAGTAATAAAAAAACTCCCAAAAAACAAAATTCCAGGACCAGATGGCTTCACAGGTAAATTCTACCAAAATTAAACAAGAGTTAACACCTATTCTCAAACTATTCCAAAAAACAGAAAAAGGAAAACTTCCAAATTCATTCTAATAGGACAGCACTACTTTGACACCAGAACTAGATAGAGACACCACTAAAAAAGAGAACTGCATGCCAATATCACTGATGAACACAAATACAAAAATCCTCAACTGAATTCCAGCAAACTGAATAAAACAATACATTAAACAATTCACCACAATCAAGTGGGATTCATTCCTAGTTTACATATGTGGTTCAATATTTGCAAATCAATCAGTATGATACATCACATCAATAGAAAGTTTAGGAACCATATGATCATTTCAATAGACGCAGAAAAAAAAGTATTTGACAAAGTACAACATTGATTCATGATAAAAATCCTCAACAAAGTAGGTTTAGAGAGAACATACATCAGCCTAATAAAGGTCACATATGAAAAACTCACAACTAATCTCATTTTCAATGGGGAAAAACTGAGAGCTTTTCTTCTATAGTCAAAAACAAGATAAGTTTGTCTACTCTCACCACTTTTATTCAACATAGTTCTGGAAGTCCTAGCTACAACAATCAGACAACAAAAAGAAATAAAAGGCACCCAAACTGGTAAGGAAGAAGTCAACTGTAACTATTTGCAGATGGCATGACACTGTATATAGAAAACCTGAAAGATTCCACCAAAAATCCCCGCTAGAATTGATAAATTCAGTAAAGTCACAGGATACAAAATCAATGGACAGAAATCTGTTGTATTTTTATACACCAGTAATGAAGTAGGAGAAAGAGAAATTAAGAAAATAATCTCATTTACATTTGCCCCAAAAAAGATACCTAGGAATAACCCTAACCAAAGAGATGAAGGACCTGTACTCTGAAAACTGTAAACCACTGATGAAAGAAATCAAAGATGACACAAAGTGATGGAAAGACGTTCCATGCTCATGGATTGGAACAACAAATATTGTTAAAATGTTTATACTACCCAAACATTGCATACATTTAATGCAATCCCTATCAAAATATGAATAGCTTTTTTCACAGAACTAGAACAAAGAATTCTAAAGTTTGTATGGAACCACAAAAGACCCTGAATAGTCAGAGCAATCTTGAAAAAGAAAAGCAAAGCTGGAGGCCTCCCAATTATGGACTTCAAATTATAATACGAAGCTACAGTAATCAAAACAGCATGGTATTAGCACAAACTAGATACATAGATCATTAGAACAGAATAGAAAAGCCAGAAATGAACTGACAACTATATGGTCAAATAATCTTCAACAAATCAGGAAAGACTATCCAATGGGAAAAAGTATCTTCAACAAATGGTGTTGGGAAAATTGGACAGCAACATGCAGAAGAATGAAACTGGACCGCTCTCTTACACCATACACAAAACCAAATTCAAATTAGATTTAAGACCTACATGTGACACCTGAAACCCTAAAAATCCTAGAAGAGAACACAGGCAGAAACTTCTTTGACATTAGCCATAGCTACTTCTTACTAGCTCTGTCTCCAGAGGCAAGGGAAACAAAAGTAAAATTGAACTATTGGGACTTCAACAAGATAAAAAGCTTCTGCACAGCAGAGGAAACAACAAAACTAAAAGGCAACCTACAGAATGGGAGAAGATACTTGCAAATGATATATCTGAAAAAGGGTTGGTATCCAAAGTATATAAAGAACTTATACAATTCAATATCCAAAAAACAAATAATCCAATTAAAAAACGGGCAGAAGACATGAGTAGATATTTCCCAAAGAAGACATTCAGATGGCTAACCGATGCATGAAAAAGGCTCAACATCACTGATAATCAGGGAAATGCAAATCGAAACTACAATGAGAGGTCACCTCACACCAGTCAGAATGACTAAAATCAAGAACACAAGGAACAGTAAGTGTTGTCAAGGATGTGAAGAAAAAGGAATCCTGGTGAATTATTGGTGGGAATGCAAGCTGGTGCAGCCACTGAGGAAAACGGTATGGAGGTTCTCCAAAAAGTTCAAAATAGAGTTACACTATGACCCAGCAATGGTACTACTGAGTATTTAACAAGAAAATACAAAAATTAGAATTCCAAGAAATACATGTACCCCAATGTTTATAGTAGAATTAGCTACAATAGCCAAATTATAGAATTAGCTGAAGTGTCCATTGGCTGATGAATGGATGAAGAAGATGTGTAGTGTGTATGTGCATACAATGGAATATTATTCAGTCATGAAAAAGAATGAAATTGCCATTTGCAACAACATGGATAGAGCTAGAGAGTATAATGCTAAGTGAGATAAGTCAGTCAGAGAAAGACAAATACCATACAATTTCACTCACATGTAGAATTTAAGAAACTAAACAAACAAGCAAAGGGGAAAAAAGACAGAGAGACAAATTAAGAAATTACCAGAGGGGAGGTTCGTGGGGGGAGGGGGATGAGTGAAATAGGTGACGAGGATTAAGGAGTACACTTGTTTTTTGTTTTGTTTTGTTTTGCTTTGCTTTTAATGTAAGATGGTTCCATCATTTTTTAAAGGTTTCATTTATTTATTTGAGAGAGAGAGTGAACACAAGCAGGGGCAGAGGGAGAGAGAGAGAGGGAGAAGCAGACTCCCTGTCGATCAGGGAGCCCAACTCCGGGCTCAATCCCAGGACCCAGGGATCATGACCTGAGCTGAAGGCAGATGCTTTAACCGACTGAGCCACCCAGGCGCCCCTAAGGAATGCACTTGTGATGAGTACAGGGTGACATATGGAAGTGTTGAATCACTATATTATATACCTGAAACTAATACAACACTGTCTGTTAGGTAACTGGAATGAAAGTAAAAGCTTAAAATAGAAAAAGAAATGAAATGGAAAAAAAAAAAGGAAAGGAAATTGAATATTTAAAATGTTATTTGTATAAATATTTATTCTTGAGGGATACTTATTTAAGATATCTCAAAATTTAAGGAAGGAGTGTGAAAAATATTGAGAAGTTAGATGTTTTAATTATATCAACTTAAAATAGCATACCATGCAAACTCTTGGACTTTTTTTCACACCCTAAACTATGTTACTAATGTACATAATACGTACATTTTCACGTAAGTTTCATCACAAGGATGTTAAATCTATATTTGATTTGGATTCTTACAATTCCTTTCTTTACCCTTACTTGACTGACTTAATTGTCAAAAAAGGTGTTATGTTTTCTTTCTCTGCTTGTTTTCATTCCCCAGAGGCCCTACTGGAGGCTTATTTCCTCTTTTTATTTTGTATGGAAAGTAACAGGGTCTTATTTTCATGCTTGAATGACAACTCACCTGAATAAATAAGTCTTCAGTAACACTTTCCCCTTTATTGCCTTTGAACCCTTAGCTGTTGTGCTATTAGCTTTCCTCGTGAAATACTTCGGCGGGCAAGCCTGAATTTCCTCCCCATGCGAACCATCTTTTCTTCCCCGTGTGCCAGCCAGTACTTAGTTCTTCAATTTCAATGACATCACCAGGCTATTTCTTGGGACAAATTGTTCTTCAGCTATTGTTTCTGGAACACCGTGTATTCTATTGTTCTGCACATGTATTTAAAACTTTATTTCTGGGAAAATTCCCACCATTTCGGTTGAGTGATTTTTGTTAATTCTGTTAGGGTTTCCTGCATCCCAGATTGACGGTAATTCTGTTGGAACATCTTTGTTCTCTTCCTCTATTGTGATGCATCTAATTGCTTTGATCTTGGTCTTTTTCCTCTGCGTTCACATCATTTTAATAGGTCTTTTCTCCACTGTGTCAGCAATTCCTTTGCAACCACATCTGCTCTGTTCTGGGCTACTTAGTGTACATTTGTTTTTCTGCACTGCTGTAATTTTGTTTCTCCATTTGTTTCCACAGCTCTCCGATCCCCATTTCATCTGACTGGGTTGTAGTACCATCAGGTCTTCACGCTTTTGTTTCATAAATTAATGCTTTTAGCAAGTACTTACAAGTCACTTGTGGAACATTTTCTTCTATTCATTTGATGATTCAGTCTTGGCTAAGACAGTCCCTTGTCTTTTGCAAATGGTGTTCTTTCGTTTGCTCATTTTAATGTTTACATTTGTTGTCAAACCTCTTCTCTTCCTCTTGCTGGCATGCTATTTTTCACAGAATTTGGCATAATTCTCCTTTTCTTCCTACTCCATTACCTAAATTTGGTTTCCCCCCTCTGAAAATATTCCTTCTTGACTTTTGTTGTTAAATGTGTGTGTGTGTCAGGGAAAGGAGAAGGCTCAGCTCTGTGTGGGCTTTCTTGACAGAACTGGTTCCTAATGTATCATATAATATTGGAAGTCTTTAAAATAGTATTTTCAAACATTAATGTCACAGAAATTTTATGGCGGTCTTGCTAAATGTGGAAGGCTGCCCATGATTCAACATTTGTTACAAGTTTTGAGGTGATGCCAGTGTGTCTAGTATGATAATCCTACTTTGAGTAGCAAAGATTTAAAAGAATTCATCACACCAAACAATGACAAAATCTAATTCCATTAGTATATCTTATTAATTCCATGTATTTCACAACTAATTAAAGATTCCTGGAGTTTGTGCCTTTTTTTTTTTTTTTTTTTGAGAAAGAGAGAGAGTGGGGGTGGGGGAGAGGGCCAGAGGGAGAGAGAGACTCTTAAGCAGACTCCACATCCAGTTGGAGCCTGAGGCGGGACTCGATCTTAGGACCTGAGATCATGACCTGAGCCCAGATAATGGGCTGACCCATGATCCCAGATCATGATCTGACCTCAGACGCTTAACTGACTGAGCTGCCCGTGCACCCCTGGAGTTTGTGTTTTATCAGACAATTTTAGGCCCACACAGCATCTCTGCCAGGGTATCACATTCGCAGACATTTCATTCTCTGCTGGCCAAAGATGGAAAATATAAAAGGACCCTCGGTGGCAGCTTCTCGACAATTGAGTGTCGTTTGTGAAAATTCTTAAGATTAAGGCATCCCTGCAATATCTCATTTGGGGGCAGCGCTGGGGAAGGACAAGGTCAGGCTCTCCTTAATTTCATTTGTGATCTTGATCTCCATCTTGTAAAGTTTAAAATATGAGATTGTGACATTCTCTGTTTGCCAGATTTTATTTTTTATTTATTTTTTGTTTGCTAGATTTTAAATCCTAAATTCTATGTTATTGATTTTATCAGATAATCTTATCAAGGACTAGGCAACGAAATTTCGGTGAATAAACTCCATTTTAAATCTCAGATTGAAAATTAAAATTATTTCTTAAATATTTTAAGGCATTTATTTGCTCATGAATACATATATAGTTGAACACTTAAATGGCATCATATGATGTATATAATTTTTTTAATTTAAAATAGGTCTTCATGATCTTTCTAGAATAATACATATAGATACACTTGATTCTTTCTGTCTTAGTAGTTTTCCATTTGTTGAAGTTACTATCCCCTTGATAGTCATTTAAGTCATTTCAATTTTTAATAATTGCAAAATTAATCATTTTATATTTTTTGTAAACATTCAATTATTTTTTAAAAACATATTCCTAGAAATGAAAACTCTGGCCAAACATAAACATATTGTAAAATATCATAACTACTATGCAAATACTTTATAATAATGTTCTTCTAATTCTCATTTTCAGCATAAATAAGTGAATATCCATTTTTTACAACATTTTCAGAATTATATCTTATCCATCTTTATCTTTCAAGGATACAATGGGTAAAAAATAATTTCTTCTGTTTTAGTGTACTTTAAATCAATTTGCCCAAGATTTAAAATAATTTTGTATATTCATTGAAGATTTATATTTTTATTATAAGACCTGTCTGTTCACAATACTGGTTATTTTTATTTATTGATTTTTAGGAGATAAGTTAAATCTTAAAATAGTGAACATTTACCTCTTTTGTATATATTGAGTTTTGTTTTATCAAATATATTTAACATTATATTCAATGTAATCAAATCAAAAACCCAATCTTAAGAATCAACCAGAAGTGTTTTAACAACATGTTGATTCTTTCTCATAATATTATATATGGTAAGAACATACAATGAGTATTTAACCTGATCATAATACTCAATATAGGTTACAATAAATTGAGCACCATAGATTGATAAAATAAAGTATGGCAACATGGGCATTTTTTATAGAATTCACATAGATGACTATGCAATTCCAGCTTTTCCTTTTGTAAAGGATATAGATTAGGACATATTACTTAAACTTACCAGGTGCAGTGTAGCTTTGCATTCTATGAAATATCTTTGTGTTCTACAATGTACTAATCTGTTTGAACAGCCATATCAAAAAAATACTACAGACTGAGTGGCTTAAACAACAGACATTTATTTTCTCACAATTCTGAAGGCTAGGAGTATAGAATCAAGGTGCTGGTAAATTCTGATTCTGAGAACTTCTTCCTGATTTGCAGATGCCTACCTTCTCACTACATAATTAATCCCATGGCTTTCCCTCTATATCCATGCAGAGATGGAGAAAGAGCGTTCACTGGTATCTCTTCTTACAAGAACACTAATCTTACTGGATTAGGGCCCCACCGTTAAATCTTCATTTAACCTTAATTATTTCCTTAAAAGCCCATCTCCAGACACAGCCACACTGAGGTTTAGAGCTTCAACATATCAATTTGGAGGAATAAATACATGGAGACCATAATACAGTCTCAGCAAATGCTCAAATGAAATAACCTTTTAAGTACATATTAGCTTTAGATGATACATACAAACAATGATCCAAGTCATTGTTTGTATGTATCATCTAAATCATACAATGCCACATGATCCAAGTAACATGAAATGAAAATGATACACAAATGGAGAACTGCAGATGGAAATATGAGCATTACACCTTCTCAGAAAAATTTTAAAATATGAAATGTTACCTGAGTCTTCAGTGAACTTTGTAACAACATGTACAAAGAAAAATTAGTTTTCATTCCATGTGGGTATGCTTTTTATATATGTTGATTTTTACTAATGAATTAGAAGCACTTCAAACAAAATTAAAAACATTCTTTAAATTATTTGTGAAAAATAATTTTTAAGCAGATGTGTTGAGATTTGCAAAGTATCCCTGAAGCTTAAGCATGCCTTGCTTTATACAAGCAAACACTGAACATTTGCAATAGAATCAGGATAAGAGAAAACAAGAGATTCTTTTTCTAGTTTGTTTTTCTTTTTACAGATGAAAAGCATTTGTAAGACTATTCTTTCATGTTAGATTTTAAACTATCAACAAGATCAGCACATATGAACTGAAGCAAATGTGAAGAAGAGACTACACAAGAGGAAATTTTTCATTTAAAACTACCCTATTATTCATCCTATAATCACTACTCCTTGTAAAGTAGAAGGTGAGAAGAGAAAAGCCGTGTGTTTTACTAAGGACAGGGAGAATGGATACAGAAATATCAAAGGACATAGTCCAAAGCAGACTGCAATCCTCACAAGATTTGTTTCCAATTTAAAGAAATAGAAGGAAATCATTGCTCCATGAAATAGTATGCATTCTACACTAATAATAAATTCTGAAAAATTAAGAATTCCAGAGAAAACATCAATCCATATTACTATTCAGTTGTGTTTCCCAATAGAAATATATTTAGTAACATGACCTTGAATTTAATTAGTTTCACAAAGAAACCTAGAAGCCTCAATAGATATTTCACATAAAATAATGGATCAAAATCCCCTGAAAATTACTTTGTAGTTAGTAATTTTGTTACTCAGTTACCCATTGTCTTTCTCCTTCAGTTCCATCCTTTTTACTGTGCTCTGAGATGCTGGGACTGTTTCCTTGCAAACTACATTTCTCAGTCCCTATCCCCATCCCAATATCAATAGAAGGCTCTAAAAAGAAGGATGCAGGGGAAAAGAAGCGACCTCTTCTTTGTTTTTTATTATTTGTCGTCCTTTTTCTTTTCTTGCTAGTCAGTGTTGCTCCAAAAGAGAGTTTCCTTCTGCCAGTCCTAGTATCAGCCTCCCCACCCTTCATTATATGCACCAACAACGACTGAGAGTTCCGTCTTCTGCAGAGATCTGAGCACCAACCCCTCCCTCTGTAAGGGCCCTCCTGTTGGGGCTCACAGCGTCTATTACCACCTCATCTACCATTTCTGTTGGCTTCTGTTATTGTCTCTAGTTTAGCTCACTTCTTCCTGTTTGTTCTTTTAATTCTCCAGTTTTTGTAAAACCATTTTTTTAAATTTAAAAATTTTTTAAAAAATTTTTTAAAAGATTTTATTTATTTACTTGACAGTGAGGAAACACAAGCAAGAGAGGAAACACAAGCAGGGGGAGTGGGAGAGGAAGAAGCAGGCTTCCAGCAGAGCAGGGAGTCCGATGCGGGGCTTGATCCCAGGAGCCGAAGGCCTGGGCCTGAGCCGAAGGCAGACGCCCTGAGCCGAAGGCAGACGCCTAATGACTGAGCCACCCAGGTGCCCCTGTAAAACCATTTTACTCTATGAAATTCCCGCTCTGTAAAATACTTAGTATGATTTCTCTCCTGCATGCATCATGGCTGCTATGGAATCATCAAAATGAAGCATATTTTCACAGACCCACACAGACCAAATTAAAGCTCCTGTTAGCTGTTTATCTAGATTTCTTCACTAATTCTGAGTCTTGGTCTCTCTCAAATCGTTGACCCTCAACCATCAGCCGGAGTTTAAGGTGAGATTAGGCACCATATTACATGTGGGAATCCAGACAAGCTTCCTGCCCTAAAAGGAAAATTATCAGTGATTTAGTCACTTCACAATCACTGTATGAACTGAGTAGATGACTTTTTTCATTTAGAAATAATATAAAACACTGCAAAAACAATGCAGTATAAAATCTTTAACATTTAGAACTGACCATTTTCAACACAGGAAGGTGTTCACTGTTATTTGTCAGAAAGCAACTTTCTGTGGTCTTCCTACCACCTCAGATTATCTTTTCAAAGGCTTGCAGAGCAAATATTCTTGAAAGTTAGAGATAGTGTATCCCTCCTGAGAGAGCAGATTTCTTTCTGACTAGTGTCATAAACATAGAGAATGTTTTTCTCCTCAGAGATATTCTCCAATAATAAAATCTTTCTGGGGGAGAAGATGGGCAGTTTTGCTAACAATTCTCTTATAAAATCCAGGTTTTGTAAGCTCAGTTCCTCAAGTGTGGCACAAACCCCTGTGTATGCGGTACTCATCTGAGTCCATTTCACGTCACTCCCATGGAACTTGGGGCAACTACGCAAACATGAAGCTCGTGTTGCCTACAATGTAGTAAGTTATAAACCAAGTCCATATGGGTTCATTGTCTCCTTAATGAATTTATGGAAGACTGGCCAGCCAACCTCACAATTCTGTTACTCGTGCTTAATATATATAAGCACAATATATATGTGTATATATATACACACACACACATAAAATTTATATAAACACTTTAAAATTTGTATCTGTATCTATCTCTGTATCTCTCCATTTTTTTTTAAAGATTTTATTTACCTATTCGAGAGAGAGATGGAGAGCACAGAGGGAGAGTGAGAGGGAGAAGCAGACTTCCTGCTCAGCGGGGAGCCCAATGTGGGACTCTGGGATCATGACCTGAGCCGAAGGCAGATGCTTAACTGACTGAGCTACCCAGCTGCCCCTGTATCTCTCCATTTTTAACCAAAACAAAATATACTTTCGATACATTTCATAAAATAATACTATTTTGACTAAATATATATTACTTAACCTTAGAGAATAATTATTATATCATGACTATTTAAAGATAATTCTAGTGTTTTATTCCTTTAGTTGTTGTTGTTGTAGTTTTTTAAGTAGCATCTTTATCACTTTCACGAAAAAGACAATTTTTAAAAGGAAGAGATAATCCACTGGGAGGGAGTTGGGGATAAAGAGATTTTATATGATTTATATGATTATGAACTTCCTTTGGCTTAATCCACATGTAGACACGTGAGGATATTCTTGGAGGGTAGAAGAGATTCCAGAATGTCTGATATGAACTTTGTTATGCAGATTGGTATCTTTTGATTTGTGTCCTCTGATCATTTTTCCCTCCCTTTGGGAGGATCCCCATATTTTTACACCCCATCATTCATTGAAGTACAGTTCCACTATTGCCCTTGCGTATCTTTGTTGTGTGTTGGGTTATTTATGTATCTTTAGAATCTTCCTTGGTTTACCAAGGTCTGTCTTAACTATCAATCTGAAATAGTTTTCAGAATTATTAAATCTTTGTAAATTTCCATTGTACTTATATTTTTTAGTGAATTCTTCCTAATTTGTATTTTTCTATTGTATACTCTTTCAACATACTTTTGATTTCTAATTTATCAACTTACCTCTTCGTATAACTTTCATTTGCATTATCTTAATGATATTGATCCTTAGTATGTAAAATATGTTTATTAGCCTATTTTCAGTTTTTGGTCCATTTATACTAATATCTGACTCCTAGAAATTTCCCTTTCTATTGGGGCAGACTCTGTTGTATTATTATCTTTCTTTTTTTTAAGATTTTATTTATTCATTTGAAAGAGAGAGAGACAGAGAGAGAACAAGTAGGGGGAGAGGCAGAGGGAGAGGGAGAAGCAAACTCCCTGCTGAGCTGGGAGCCCTACCTGGGGCTCATCCTAGGACCTGTCGATCATGACCTGAGCTGAAGGCAGATTTTTACCATCTGAGCCACCCACGCGCCCCATATTATTATCTTTATAATAGCTCGGTATATCTATGAAAGTCAGAGCAAGAAGAGAGAGTCTTCAAAGCTACTGTTTTGTCTATCCCGGCATTGAATTTCCTAGTCTGAGATTCTTTGTCTAATACTCTAAGTATCATTCACCCATCACTGTACCAGATACTGCCAGTTCTTTATATCTGTACATTATATGTTAGAAATGCAAAGTACATCATCTTGTGTTGTGTAGCTCAGTATGGACACCGGCTACCACAGCAAATGCACTCAGTTTCTAAAAATACATATTTTCTCTTTCTTTGGTTTCTATAGATTCTCCTTTTCTGCCAACTCACCTTGATTAATTCTTTGCATTGGATCTTGCGTTGATTGGATCTTTGTATAATCTATGGATTGATGTGTTTTTATAGGATGTTTATTTTTATCTTATTTTATTTTTAATTTTTTTGCATACTTACTTATTTTACTGTACTAATGTTCACATATCTACTTCACTGTTGATTCTATTTATATTTAGAGTGGCCTAATGGGCAGACAGGGAGGTGTATTGAAAGACATAGATTACCTAAAATCAAAACCATTGGCATATACACTTGACTTTACACTGACTAAATATTTCAACATGTTTTATTCTTTTTTTTCTTCCTTGAGTCTCATTTTTGTAATCTCAGACATTTTAGTATTAACCGAGCTGATATGAAATGATTCTACATATAACTATTATATTTGTGTTTTCTTTTCTTTCTAAACCATTTCTGCCTTACTTATTTGTTCTATAACTATTACTTTAAAGTTGTGCATTTCTCAATCTCTTCTTCTCCAGCTTGTAGATTTTCAAACAGCTACAGATGTGTGATGTCTGCTCTTATGCAAAGACAGGTATGGTGAGTATTCATCTACAGAAAATTGATGTTTTCTTTAAAGTAACATATTTTAGAAAGTTAAAATCATATTTTTTAAAAAGCAGTTCACTTGATTTTCTGAAGTGAAATTGAGAAATTTAAACCAAACCTATAGTCAAGAACTACATTCATCCCTAAAATAAAAAAATACATAAACTACAGAAAATGAATGAGTAGGAAAAAGGTCTATCAATTTAAAAGTCAGAGATTAGAAACTCAATTTAAAATATCAAAACATAATGAGACATACAAAAATTAACACACAAATATGTTTCGTAGAATAGAAACCTGAACAAAGTAAGACCCTGAAATTATGAGAAGTATTTTGAGGCTCACCTGCATAGAGTACCATGTTCAAAGGGTTGTAAGAAATAATAAAAGTCTTCATCAAAGGATCAAGAACTGTAATGTATATTCTTTATATATCCAAAAAAATGACAGGAAACATAAAATTTTAAATAGGCTATGAAAGTTGAAAAGTTGTTTACATTATAACAATGCCTATAAAACATTTAAACAAAACATTGTCAGGGATGAGTTCTATGTAGATTTTCAGGGACAAAAGATTAGGGGTATCAGAAATATCTTTGGAAATATTAGTAAAATATTTTAGGGTAATAGTAAATTCTTGGACAGAGGCCAGTCATGCCAATTTCACTTGCCAAGAGGGTTTTCCAAAAACTTTTCTATAGATCATATTACCTCTAACTACTTATGGTAATCTAAACCATTTTCAGTAAAATTTTAAGATACTGCATTTTTAGCTGGTTTAAACAAATAACAAGTGAAAAGATTTCTTCTTTGACCTTCATCTTAAATTTCTTCAAATAATGTGTTGTACTGAAGCAATTTTTGATTATGTCTGTAGATGCTGATAGCACTCCTGATATTGACCTTTTGAAATTATTGAAAAATAAAGCAAAATAAATCTTCCTCCTGGAAATCCAAAACAGTCTTCTATTTTCAAGTGACCTTATTCGATGTTTGATCCTCTCACCTTGCCTGTGACCAAGAGTCAGGGCTTTCCACTCAGCAGAAAGCAGATCATTTATTTTCTTAGCAGGAGAACTCCCCCATGTTATTAATGATTCATATAGGTCATATTTACAAGGGGCAAATGTTTCCAAGTTTATTCGATCATAAAGCAGCAACTTCCATTTTATAAAACATACAGTGCTAGAACTTATTTAAAACAATCGAGAACAATAATTTAAGTTCTCTTACTTTCTCTATTTACTCAATGACAAAGGAATGAAGGAGGAAAATGAAGAAAAAAGGAAATAGAATCCTGAAAATGTGTGGGGGTCAAGCACCCACAAAGCTCTCACAGAAAATCAGGGAAGATTTTTTTTTCAGCTTTATTGATTTACAATAGACAAAATTGTAAGATGTTTAAAGTACACATTGTGATGGTTTGATAATAGTATACATTATGAAAGGCTATCCACTATTGACTTAATCCATCTGTCACTTCCCGTATTTACTTTTTATGTTGTTTTGTGTGTGTAAGAGAAAGAGAACCCTAAGGTCCTACACTATTAACAAACTTCAGTTACACAATACAGTGTTAACTACATTCCCCATGTTATGCGTTAGACCCACAGACATTATTTATCTCCTAACTGAAAGTCTTGACCCTCTTATCAACATTTTCTTATTTTTACTCTCCCCCACCAAGTCCCTGATAACTGTTTTTATACTGTTTCTAGGAAACTGACTTATTTTCCATGCTTAGTTTACTTATTTACCACAGAGAAGTGATACCATGCGTATCTTTGTCTTGCTTATTTCACTTAGTATAATGCCCTCCAGGTTCATCCATATTGTCACTAATGGCAGGACTTTTTTTTTTTTAAGCTAGTAATATTGCACGATATATATATATAACACATTTTCTTGATCCATTCATTCATTGGAGACATGTAGTTTGCTTCCACACCTGGGCTATAGAGAATTATTCCTGTATGTATGGGAATGCATCTATCTCTTTAAAATAGCCTTATTTATTTATTTATTTATTTATTTATTTATTTAGGATATGTGGAATTGGTGGAACATACTGCAGTTGTAATTTAATTTCTTGAGTAATCTCCAAACTGTTCTCTGGAGCAGCTGTACAAGTTTATGTTCCCACCAACAAGGGCACCTTTTCTCCACATTTCTTCAGCGCTGGTTACCTCTTCTCTTTTTGGTGGTAATCATTCTAACAGGTGTGAAGTGATATCCCATTTTGATTACGGTTTGCATTTCCTTAATGATTAGAAATGTTGAGCACCTTTTATGCATCTGTTGGCCATTTGAAAGACTTCTTTGGAAAAAAAATGTATTTTGTTCTTTTCATTTTTTTTTTAAAGATTTTATTTATTTATTCGACAGAGATAGAGACAGCCAGCGAGAGAGGGAACAGAAGCAGGGGGAGTGGGAGAGGAAGAAGCAGGCTCATAGCGGAGGAGCCTGATGTGGGGCTCGATCCCATAACGCTGGGATCAGGCCCTGACCCAAAGGCAGATGCTTAACCGTTGTGCCACCCAGGCGCCCCTCTTTTCATTTTTTAGTCAGGTTTTTTGGGTGTTTTTTGGTTGTTTTGTTTTGTTTTGTTATTGAGTTGTAGGAGTTCTTTGTATATTTTGGATATTAACCCTAATCAGATACGTGGTTTGCAAATACCTTCTTCCATTACATAGCTTTTCTTTTCATTTGGTTGACGGTTTCCTTTGCAGAGAAGATTTTAGTTTGGTGTAGTCCTGTTTGTTTTATTTTGTTGCCTTTGTGTTTGGTGTCAAATCCAAAAAATTATTGCCAAGACTGACATAAGGAGCTTTCCCTGTTTTCTTCTAGTTTTATTGTTTTGGATGTTATATTGATTTTGAGTTGATTTTTGTATGTGGTAAAAAAATAGGGGTTGGATTTCATTCTTCTGCATGTGGCTGTCCAGTTTCCCCAGCACCAATCATTGAAGAGACTATCTTTTCTCCATTATATTCTTGGCTCCTTTGTTGTAAATCCATTTACCATATAAGCATGGGTGCATTTCTGGCCTCACTATTCTGTTCCATTGATCTATGTCTGTTTTTATGCCATTACCATATTGTTTTGATTACTATAGCTTTGTAATGTAATTTGAAATCAGGAAGTATTATGCCTCCAGCTTTTTTCTTTCTCAAAATTGCTTTGGATATTTGAGGACTTTTGTAATTAGTAAATAGTAAAGATTTTAGGATTGTTTTACTCTATTTCTTTGAAAAATGTCATGGATTTTGACAGAGATTACAGTGAATCTGTAGAACTCTTTAGGTAGTATGGTCATTTAATAATATTAATTCTTACAATCTATAAAAGAACATACTACCTTTCCATTTATTTGTATCTCCTTCAATTTCTTTCATTAATGTCTTATAGTTTTCAGTGTATAGGTTTTTCATATCCTTGGGTAAATGTATTCAGAAGTATTTTATTATTTTTAATCCTACTGTAAATGGGATTTTTAAAAATTTATCTTTCTGATAGTTTATTTTCACTGTATAGACACACAGCTGATTTTTATATATTGATTTTGTATCCTATAACTTTACTAAATTCATTGATGAGTTCTAACAGATGTTTTGTTTTGTTTTGGTTTTTTTGGTGAAGTCTTCAGAGTTTTCTATATATATTATGTCATCTGCAAATAGAAACAAATTTACTCCTCCATTTCCAATTTGGATACCTTTTATTTCTTTTTCTTTCATAACTCTGCTCTAACAGTTGCAAAAACTTGGTCACGGACATGTGGACAATCTTCTTCTAAGGAAATGCTAGTCACTAGTGCAAGATGCCAGTTTCCTAGTCTCTGAGGAGGATTGCAGCCAGTCCTTAGATAAATGCTAACTTAGAAGCATCGCCTTTAGTCAGCAGCCTTCAAAGTATGTAGTTGGACCCCTTTCAGCAAAAGACTGGGAGACAGGTGATTTGGCTGCTCCTTCTGCACTGAGCCCCAGCAAGGTAACTGCGGCAAGTGCTCACCTTCCCTGTTAACAACTGCTTCTTTGTTCGCTGTCATCTCTAGTTGTTGTGGACAAAAGCCTTGTCGGCTTTCACAGCTAAAAACTGAGCATGCTAAATATCTAGTCCAAATCCTTCACTTCCCAGGGAAAAGCTAGAAGTTGGGAGTTTCCACCCAATTGTATGGAGTTTTGCTGTGGTGAGGTTTATGGAGAGAATGTGTCTCAGCCTTTTCTAATCCATTTTGATGTGGGTATTTTCTCATTTATCGAATGTGTAGGAATCACTCGGCTAGTTTCAGGATTTCTATTGGAGGTAATTGCTCTGTGTATAGCTGTACATTCTGTGCTTTGTGGGAGGAGGGGAGTTCAGGACCTCCTGTATTACCATCTTGGTCAATCCCCTCAACGTAACTTAGGGTTTAACATGCTTGATTACAGATTGAAGATTCAAAGTTGGTATCAAGCAATTCGAAAAACAATATGACTACATACACCACTAATTTCTTATTTTTTTCTTTAATTTTTATCATTTCCTCCCTTTCTTGCATATTAAAGACATTGAAACCAACCATGATTTCCAAAGACTTTTCATTACTGATTAGACATTAGTCTTATTTAATGTGCACATTACTTATAATAAAATTATTTTCCCATCGCATACTCTCTCATTTTCAAAACGTTTTTTTCAAAAACTTTTTTATAAATGTTTTAAATTTCTTTCACTTTTTCTAACTTCTTCTGCCTAAGCTAAGCAAATTGCAGAGACCACTAAGAATATGTCAACAGCAATTGAATGCTCATAAAATTCTACACAAATTTTAAAAAAATGGATTTTAATCATTCTGCTTACTCCAAATTCCTGGGAATTCTAAGCAATGCTTGTGCTATCTATGCTTGTATCTATAGATTTCATATTGTTGCATTTATTTTGGGACTGTTGATTCTCAAACCTGTCTTTGCTAAGTAAATCATATACATATCCATAGTTTTAATATATAATGACAAAGTACTTTTAGGAAAGACTACCAGTAATTATATTTGTCAGAGTTTTCACTGACCAGCCAAATTTAGACCATATTCAGACTTTTTTGTTTTGATTTGGTTTTTTTAGGGGTGGCGTTTCTGAGGTTCACCTATATACTCTGCTCCTCATTGTTTTTGCTCATAGTTGGCCACAGCAGACTCCTAAGTAGCAGGCATTGTTCCTGAGAGAACATTCGACTACCACTATAGACTGTTATTTTCTGGTTTTGGATTTACCGTTCTTGTGTCTCCCACCTTCATCTGACCAACATCTATAAATGTCTTATATCAAACATTTTATCATAACGAATGATAGTGTTCTACCCATTTTTCTGTCCACAGAATTTTTGTTATAGAAAAATGACTAATTCTATGGAAGAGTGCTCATGGGATGCATTGAATTGGCTGTGTACTCCATCAAAGAGAAGCAGTGGCTTTTACAGTATAAAGGAATAACCTCTAGAAAATGGAAGATGATGACTTACAGGTTTGGGTGCTGTCCAACAAGGTGCAACACAGGCTCCCAACCAATAACAAATATGATGTGTCTTTTGCAGTAGCTGTAATACATACACCTGGGGATTAATATGAAATAAGCCAACTTTGAAATAAATTTTTTAGTTCTGAACAAAGGACAGTATTAAATTATATTTTAAGGGAAAAAATATTCAAAATATTTAAGTTGCACCAGTAAGCTTGCCAATACTGTTAGTGGTTTAAAATGTATAGACTATCTGCTTGGTATTTGTGGATGCTGCAGTTTAAAAAATATTTAAAGTAATACTTTCTGTTTTACTGACCTTAAAAGGAACCTGCTGNCTGCCTTAACTGAGAGGCCCTTGTGAGTTAGATGCATCTTTAATGTATTCTCATATCATAAGAAGTTTTAAAGCATTTCATAAGCTTATAATATTTTAACATTAAACCATTTTATCATTTTTGATGTTTAGATTACTTATACATTTATGCTTTATAAGTAACATTTTATTGTCTATAACAGTGTAATTGATAGCTAAAAATTGTTTTCTTGAGATAAATTAGTTAATTAAAACAATAGAGATAGTCCATGTGAAAGTACCCAGATATGTTTTCAGCTAATTTTGTGTTGTTATTGTTGTCATGCAAATATTTCAGACATTCAGTCTAAGAAGTTATAATTCATGATTCTATATGCAATGTGTATTTCAAATGAGAAGACAATAAGCTGCAACCTTTCACACCACAGAACAACCAGTTTATAGCATGTTATTCTAATAATTAATCTATTTTATCACCTAATCCTTTTGTAAACAATATTGCTTCTGTCATAATCCATTAACTCAAATTGTTCTTCTTAAGAGGGTGGCAGATATTATTATTTTGTTAATTGCCAGATTGTCAAAGCAATAAGACCTTTTGTCTCAGGCTATTAATTAAGGAGACAATATTTTGCTTCCTTAAAAATATCTTTATAGACATAAAAGTTTTAAAAAACCTGGATGTGATATGCTCAAAATAGTATTGAAATGTTCTCTGTGTACATATATTCTGACCAGTGAACATATGTGAAAAACACCCGGACACGTTAACTGTTGCTGCTACCAGATCATTAGAGAATGTAATCACAGGGACAGAACTTGCAAGGATATGTGGTGATGTTCAAGTCTATAGAAGCTCAATTATTGACTGTAATTGAGCAGCTGCCAAAGGCTTGACGATTCTGTCTAATATTTGAGAATAACTGTGTAAAGGACAAATAAGGTCTCCATTGTCTTAGCATCCCCACGTATTAAATCTCTCTATTCGATCATCTAAAGGAAAAACACCTGCACAAATAATTTCATTCTCCAGAAAAAATGTCTTTGCTGGTTTTCAATTTAACTTTGTTCCCTCAGCCATTATTGAGTCCATGTAAGAGAGTCATTTTTAACAGTGTGACAGTGTCAGTTTAAGAGCTAAATTTGAGGATAATACTGAGTATGTCATCCAAGGGCCATTACATAAAACTCACAATCTCATTAATGTTTCTTTGAGTTAAGATTCAGGGAAAAATTGTGTGTTCAGATTGATTGTGTGTGTGTGTGTGTGTGTGTGTGTGTGTGTGTGTTTGGTCAGATCATGAAAATTGCTTATAGCTATGTGATGTTCTGTGGTTTACAAAGTGTATTCAAAACACATTTTCATTTATCCCCACTAAAACCTAATGAGGTAGGAAGGTCAGATATCACTGTTCTGATTTACATAAAAACAAAATACAGGCAAATAAAAAAGTGAGACACAGAGAGTTAATGTGACTTTCCCTGTTATATGTATCTGAATTAGAACTAGATTTCAAATATTTTATTATGCCATATTTCCACTTTCAGATATATTTTATATCTTTTTGTAACTATGAGGTAAAGCAAATTTACTACCAGAATTACTTAACTTTTTACAAATAGCTAAATATGTATCTTCTACATGTAATTTATGTGCTCCATTTTTAACATCAACCATTCAATTTTAGATACTTTAAATTATTAGATATTCAATATGTTTAAAACATATTGGATTTAGAAATCTGTTCTGATCAAAGAGAGAGAGACTAAGAAGTATGCAAGTATGTGTATCATAGCTTAATTTGTCCAACACTTTTTTTTAAGATTTTATGTATTTATTTGATAGAGAGAGACAGCCAGCGAGAGAGGGAACACAAGCAGGGGGAGTGGGAGAGGAAGAAGCAGGCTCCCAACGGAGGAGCCTGGTGTGGGGCTCTATCCCAGAGCACTGGGATCACGCCCTGAGCCGAAGGCAGACGCTTAACGACTGCGCCACCCAGGCGCCCCTATCCAACACTTTTTAAAAAATGCATATTAGTAGTAGTCACTTGTTATGAAACCCCCTTGGTTTCTTCCCAATTACAAATGGAAGAATATGAGTAAAATATATCTGTACAAAGAATATTTTTGTAATTGAGGCAGAAAGGGTAAACAAATACGTTTTCTGGAGCATATGACAAGGCTTTCCACACTTCCTTAAAGACAAATATCAACCTTGAATGTGATTACAAATTTAATAAATATCATACCTTGAATGTCTCATTCAAGTACCTTGAATATATAAATGATAATATATTATAATATGTAAATTATATAAATCTAGTGGTTCATTAAATATATAAATTAGAAGATCTCACTTGGAGGATCCAGCTTAGGATATGTGAGAGGTCCTCATTAACAAGTCCTCAGTAGTTGGAAAGTCCTAATTAAGTTCCTCAATGATTCTTATTATCTAGTAAGGTAGTAAATTATGCTCTGAGTGATGGTAAGTATAGTGAGGGCTGGACAAACATTACAAGTGTGAGAAGTCACAGTTTGCTAGCCTGCTTTCTAGGGTTTCTTTCCAACCATAAGACAAATGAATAGGTAAAACAAAAACAAACACACCCACAATTATATATGGCCACATGAATTATTAAGAATACTGAATTTTGGGGTGCCTGGGTGGCTCAGTCAGTTAAGCATCTGCGTTTGGTTCAGGTCGTGATCCCAGAGTCCTGGGATCAGCCCCATGTCAGGCTCCTGACTCAGCGGGGAGCCTGCTTCTCCCTCTCCTCCCTGCTTATGCTCATTCTCTGTCTCTCTCAAATAAATAAATAAAATCTTAAAACAAAAAAACAAACACTGAATCTTACTAGAGTTTACAAGAGAATGCAAGCGGACATCAGTAGTTAAACGTTCTTTCTTTCCCTTCAAGTATATAGACTTATTTCACATTGATAGACAGTAATAGCTAGATAAATAAATAGATGCATATACAGAAAATCGGGTTTTTTTCTTATACTATTCACAAAGACAAAAATCCTTCTGAATATATCTTTCTATTATCCTTCATGTAGAGCTAAAAATATCACATTTGCTCCTCCCACCTCCCAACCCTGTGAACATTTCCTTCTTTTGCATATGGGTTTTTCTGAAGATGCCTTTAACAATAAGGATGACATCCTATCTCCATAGCAACAGGAAGTGGAGTATCTGCAGTACAGGCTTGACCTGATACATAGTCCTACCTTATCTGATTCCCATAGTTTTGGTAACACTTACTGTTGTTATTTTGGGGTGGGAGGAGAGAAGGGGAAATAAGGTTATTCTTTCCTCCTCCAAATGCTCTTTTCCCGTCATGGACTTTTTCTTTCTTTCTTTCTTTCTTTCTTTCTTTCTTTCTTTCTTTCTTTTCTCTCTTGGAGAGTTTCACCTGAATTTACAGATTTAATTTTATTTTTAATTCTCAAACTTAGTGTTTTTTTCCCCTGCTGCACTATTGATTTCTTATTTAAGCAATACTTGCACTCCACACATGCAAAGGCATGAGCTATGCGAGAGAACAGGAAATGGAGTACTATGGGGGTGCCAGGGAAACGGAAAATTGTGTGCCTGGGCCTCACTCAGACAAACTTTGTGTTACTAGCTGGTAAAATTATTAAATCTCCTAGGGTGGTGCCTAGAACCTGGGGATAAACTAGCTCTGTTTCATTATCCCTGCCTAGTATTTCTAGTTTGTCTTAGTCAAAAGGAAAGCTGTGAAATTATGGCTGAGTGTTAATGGAAGCATGAAGGCTTATTGCTAAAATCCCAAGAAAAGTGGGTAGGGGTCTGAATCAAAAAGATATGTTAGTAAATGAGAAGAAATAAGGAGGACTATAAACGGTCAAAAGCAAATCTGATTTTATTTGTGGCTTGGTAAAGGAGAGCCAAGTTACTCTGAAATGAGTTTGGCAAGTATCAACCAACAGAATGTCAAGGACTATATATGTAGAGATCTAGATGGGCAGATTATAATCTCTTTTTGATAAGTGATTAATTAGAGGTTTATATTACTCTGATGAGTTCGAAAGAGTCTGTGATTGTTTATGTAAATTTCTAGTAGATGTGGAGTTGTTCACCATACAAGCATGTACACTTCACATTTAGGAAGATTTTTCTTTATAAGTGATGTGATAGAACCTGATGGGATTCATAATCAAGTCTACAAGCAACACTCCAGGGCTCTAAAGCATTTGTAGAGCCAGAGAAACTTAAAGAAAGGCAAACGCCAAAATCCCAAAGATGATCCCCTAGTCACAGGCTTGAAACAATAAGGAAAAGTTTAGCTAAAAAGAGATAATTTTAAATAGGAATCACTTAGAACACCTCTATATAATATTTCCACAGAAGACAAAAGAAGGCGAACAAACTTCCAACTGAAATCATTATGTTTGGAATGTAAAGCAGAACCAAAGGTAATCAGGTTGCCTTTCTAAGGAATTATACAGTGTAATTTATCTTCTGCATTTGTGTTATTTTTTATTGCTTCATCACTTTCCCTTTTCTGCATGTGAAATTTTTAATTTTTCATTATTGCTTTTTTCTTCCTCCGTTATATATGGTATATATATTGGTGGAGTTTTAATTTTCAATTAGGTCTGTAATTGAAAATCCTCATGCTGAGGAAAGAAACCAGCCTGGACTTACAGCTGAATTTCACAAATGCACATGATTTTTCTTTTTTTACTTTGGGAAATATATGAGAAGGAAACATGCATTATTTAAAGTGCAGCAATTGTGGATTTTGTATTAGATTTCTAGGCTGCCGTAACGAATCACCACAAACAATTTGACTTAAAACAAGAGAAATGTATCGTCTCTAGAGTTCTAGAGGCTAGAAATACAAAATCAAGATATTGGCAGGGTCATACTTTCTCTTCAAAGGCTTTGGGGAGGATTCTTCCTTGCCTCTTGCTGGCTTCTGGTAGCTGTTGGCAATCCTTGGCGTTATGTCGCTTGTAGATAATCACTGCAATTGGTACCTCATTCTTCACATGTTCCCCCTCTGTGTCTGTGTGTGTGTGTTTTTATGTGCAAATTTTTCTTTTTTTATAAGGACACCAATCATTGGATTAGAGCTCACCTTAAATTAATCCTTTTAACTTGATTACATCTGCAAAGATGCCATTTCCAGATAAGGGCAAATTCACAGGTATGTGGTATTAGAACATCAACTTATCTTTTGGGGGGTGGGGTGTACAACTCACAACACAGTCATATAGATTGAAAAATGTGATGTGAGTTGGCCAAAAATACAATATAATGGGCATCTCATGTTTTAGTCTATTTTACTCACCATCCTCTCTTAAATACAGCCTTACAATCTCTTGTCACCTGAACCCGTATGGCTGCCCATTTCCCAACTACCTAACACAGAAGTGGTCATAAATTTCATTCAGATCAATCAAATTTTGTGGTTCTCCAGTAATGGTGTTTGGTGCAATGGTAAAAACAATAAACATTTAAGATGACATAGAGTACCACATTTTTTTCTTCAATTTTCAGCCTACGAATAAAAGAAAATACTTCTCAATCTTGGAAGAGAAACATGCAAGTGAAAATGTTTGAGGTCATATTCCCAAAACAAGCAAAAACTTCTGTCAAAATTAAGGGAGAATGGGACAAGAGGCAATTCTATAATGGTGATGTAAGAACCTCAGAAAAGATATCCATCCAAATGGACCAACATACACCCACTGGCACTCTCTAAAGTAAATGAGAGAAAAAACCACAGAAATATTTGAAAAAGTAATGGCTAAAAATTGTCCAAATTTGATTAAAAAAACAATAATCTAAACATACAAGAATTTCAATAAACTTAAAATAGGAAAAACTCAAAAGAGATTCACAACTAAATATGTCTTATTCAAACTGTCAAAAAATGCAAAGAGAAAATCTTGAAAAAGCAACAGAACAAAAGTCACTAATCATGTACAAGGGATCCTCAGTAAGATTAGTACTTGATATCTCATCAGAAATCATACAGGCCAGGAAACAGTGGGGTGTCATATTCAAAATACTAAAAGAAAAAAGCTGTCCACAAAAAATTCCATATCCATTAAAATCTCTTTCAAAAATAGAATATAAATTAAGACATTCCAAGGTAAACAAGAACAGAAAGTATTTGTTGCTGTCAGGTCTTCCATACAAGAAATAGTAAAGGGAATTATTCAAGCTAATATGAAAGGACAATAGATATTGGCTTTGCTCCACACAAAGAAATCAAGATGGTCAGGAAAAGTAAATCAGTAAATAGGTATGTAAATACACAGTATAAGTGGAATTGTTTGCAATTCCTTCTTCTCCTGTCTAACTTACAAACAACTGAATACAGGAATGATTATAAATATTGTTGATGGGCTTACTATCTATAAAAATGTCATTTGCATGATACTAACACAATGGGGGGTAGGAAGCTCATAGAAATAAAAATTGTGTATCCTATAGAAATTAAATGTTATGAGTTCCAACTAAAGTGCTTTGTGTTAAGATGTTAATTGAACCCCCCCCCACACCCAGGGAAATCATTAAGAGAATTATGAAAAATATATTACAAAAAAACAAAAAAATGAATTTTCTACAAACATTATCTATTTAGCACAATTCACCAATGGAGGAATAGATGAGCAAAAAAGACCTAAGACCAAAGACAGGCTTCCTCTGAAGCCTCTTGATGGTGATCGTTCCCATCCTCTTCCAGCTTCTGGTAGCCCAAGATACTCATTGGCTTTCTATAGCATAATTCCATACCCTGCTTCCATTTTAACATAACCATCTTCCCTCGGATTCTGTGTGTCTGCCTGTCTTCATATGGACTTCTCCTCTCTGGGTCTTCATTTTCTCTTGCTATCATGACAATAGTCATATTGGACTAGGGCTCTCAACCTAATAGACTATGACCTCATCTTAACTCGATTATGTCTGCAAAGCCCTATTTCCAAATAAAGTCACATTTATACCTGTGATATGTGGGATAGGACATCAACATATTGAAGGACACAACTAAACCCACAAGAATAGCCAAAAAAATAATCTTAGAAAAAGAAAGTTGGAATCCTCACACTTCCAGATTTCAATTGTGACTACGAATGACACGAATCAGAATAGTTGGGTACCAGTCTATGTATACACATATAAATAAATGGGATAGACCTGAGAGTCTCAAAATAAAACCTTGCATTTATGGGAAATCACTTTTTGTTAAGGGTGTCAAAGAATATAATGGCAGAAAGAATTGGGTGTTTTTTTGTTTTGTTTTTTCCCACAAAGGGAGCTGGGAAAATTGCATACCCATATGCAAAAAACATTGTTAACGATAGCCAAAATGTGAAAAACATTCATATATCAATCACCTAACACTTAAGTAAAAATGTGGCTTAGCCATATGGTAGAATTACTTAGTAATAAAAAGGAATGAAGTTCTGGCACCCTCTACATGTATAAAGCTTGGGAATTTTATGCTAAGTGAAAAAAAGCCAGATACAAAAAAACAAATATTGTATGACTCCACTTATACAAAATGTCTAGAATAGATAAAATAAAGAGGAAGAAAGTAAACTAGTCCTTGACAGAAACTGGAGGAGGGAATTAGGAGAGAATGCTAATGAGCGTGGGATTTCTTTTTGTGATGAAAAGTCAATCACTTTGCCAATAGAAAAATAACTTTTGTTGTTATACATATATATCCATATATGTATATGTATATATATACCTTTTAAATATTTGATGTTTAAAGTTGGCATTTGAATTAAAATTGCAGTGATTGCAGTGATTTTGACAATGCTTTTGTTTATCCCATCAATGAGCAGGCACTTGTACTTGGCATTTGTGCATAGATTGCCTTAATCATAGTATTTTGTTACCACATTTTCATCTTAAATTTTGCATTAAAATTAATAGTGTACTATGGCAAACTTTATAAGTGAAAGTTATTGGGAGCCTTTGGTCTGAAATGTTATTATGTTATCAAGTTGAAAGAAACCTTTGAACCAAAGTAATAGCCATTTTGTTAGTTAATACAACTTTTTTAAAAGATTTTTTATTTGTTTATTTGAGAGAGATGGAAGAGTGCATGAGCAGGGGGGAGGGGCTAAAGGAGAGGGAGAAGCAGGCTCCCTGCTGAGTGCAGAGACCCATATGGGACTGGATCCCAGGACCCTGAGATCATAAACTGAGCTGAAGACAGATGCTTAACCAACTTAGCCACCCAGATGCCCCTAGTTAATATAACTTTAATTCTTTAAGAAATTTTAATCAGCTATAACTCGGAATTTCTTTAATTTTCTGTATGTGTAAAAATGTAACCAATAATTATAAAACTATAGAGATAACATATTGATATGCAACTATTAAAAACAAGTGAATTCTAAATTTATTGCCATAATTGTATTAAAGGAGTTTTAAAAGCATTGTTCATTTATTTGAAGCTTCTTTCATTTTTACTATCTTTAAACAAGTTTAATAAATACATAAAATTAATTATGTGTTAAATGGCAGCAGTAATTTTTAAACACTTTTATTTTTATTTATTTATCTTACATTAAGGATCCATATGACTAATTTCACAGTCCTTCTCATAGAAATATATCTGCTTTGCTTTGCAAAATAAAGCAGATAACACTGATATCAAAACTCCTTATGATAGGGGCACCTGAGTGGCTCAGTCGTTAAGCGTCTGCCTTCGGCTCAGGGCGTGATCCCGGCATTCTGGGTTCCAGCCCCACATCAGCCTCCTCCGCTGGAAGCCTGTTTCTTCCTCTCCCACTCCCCCTGTTTGTGTTCCCTCTCTCTCTGGCTGTCTCTATCTCTGTCAAATAAATAAATAAAATCTTTAAAAAAAAAAAACTCCTTATGATAGAAAGGCATTGTCTTAAGCATTTTGTTACAGGCATTTAAAGCACAGCACACAGGACAAAAAAATAATAACATAAATTATTATACAATTTACATAAAATATAATTTAATATGGAGCTTTGGCTAAATGTCTTGTAGGGGATTCTAGTAAGCAACTAATTCATAAATTACAAAGAACAATTTATTTCCAAAGTTCTTAAATATATAAACCTATTTATGAACAACTACTTTAGTTCAGAGAAACATAATTTTCACTGGCCTTTTCTTGTTCTACTCAGACCATTCCCAAATGTTAGGTTGGTCCCATGACTTATGTACCATTAGCATTAGGTGAATATATTCTTAATATGAATCTATGACAGAGATGTGAAAATAATACAAAATGTAGTTTCAACCAAGTTATTAAAGTCCACAATACAAAAACTTTTATTTACCTATTTTTTTTAACAGAGTAGAAAAACCTTTTCTTTGAAGCCTTTTACTTGCTGCCCATAGAACACTGCCAGTACATGTAGCCGCCATTATCCAAACCTTATCCTAAACCAGGAACAGTTTGGCTCTGAGGTTTTCAGACAGTATAAAACACCCATTCTGTAATACTTACACTGAATTGTTTCAATACAGTTTTTTCTAGATGTATCTAAGCATTTTTTATCATCCCCCCTTTTTTTTGGTAATAAAACAAGAAGTATGATCACAGGTGATTAGATGATGTTATTTGTCCAAAGCAAAATGACAAAGAGGAAAGTACCTCAAACTTCACCCTCACCAGGACCGGCTACTTATATTTTGAGGCTCCACACAAAATGAAAATTGTTTAAAAATCTGGCAAAAACTGTTAGTAAGCGTAGTAACCATATAAAATATTTCCTTTCTTCCATGATCTTTCTCACTCTCAACTTGCCACAATGTTTTAAATTGCTATGTAATATTGTCCTAACTTAAAAAAAGGTAAATTATTATTATGCATTTTACCATTTATCATTATAGTATAGAATGCCATTTTTGAATACAAATATCAGAGCACTTAGTTCATATATGGAATCAACCAAATTACACAGTGTATATTTCTTGGTTCATTCATCAATGGCATCTCAATCTGGCTAGATGAGACAATCACAAGCTAGATTTAGAAGACTGAAGGAGGAACAGACTCTTTTTGGGCACAGGACATGCCAAAGGAGTGTTCCCTTGAGCTTGGGAACATTTGTGGGGTGAGTGCAGACTCACACAGGGGCCTCAGGACACTCTCTCACTGAGTCTCTCATAGGACAAGCTTGGGCCTGATGGGTGACCCATTGTGTTCTAGCTGGGGGCATGGAAGCCAAGTATTGTTCTTTCTTATGGACCCTCTGTCCCCACTCCACTGTGGCTGGGCAACCTCAAGGACATTGCAACCACCTGACCCTAATCCTCCCCATCCCAATGAGAGTAGAAGAAGAGGGGTTTCTCGGTGGGTGCAGGGGCAGGGAGGGAGAGTACAGGCAGGGACAGTTAGCCAAAGAGAGAGTGAAGAGGTGAACAACCCATCCAGATAGATGAAGAGGTAACAAGAAGAATGACCATGGTTGAGTTGAAGTTTTAAGACCTTGGAACATGCTCTATTATTACAATAGACATCATTTAGAAAACACGAATTCAACATAAAATTAATAATTTAAAGCCAGTGACTGCAGAGTATTAAACCCCAAATATGTAACCCGCTTGGTCCCATGTGACTATGCTATTCACACATGTATAAAACCAGACCTGAGCGTGGCATTGTGAAATTAGGAGTACATTAGAAGAAACTGACCAACATTGCAGTTTGTTACAGAGATAAATATTAAAAGAAGCAACATAGTTGCCTAGAGGTAGGTTTTGAAAGTGTCACAATTTATAAATCTTTAGAATTACACAGTTCGACGCTGCATTGGAGGCAAGTTAAATTCAATAAATGTACTTTTTGTGTGTGTACACAGTGCCTGGTTGTTGAACAAGATGAAAACTAACACAAATGAAACAAAGTCCAAAATACCCTATGCAAAGTTCTCCATGAGAAAACATTAAAAGTTAAAATATTTATACAAAATTGGCAAACACCTAAAACCCCAGATAGTTTTTTAGGAGAAAAATTGAAAACAAAAAAATTTTTTTTAAAGATTTTATTTATTTGACAGAGAGAGAGACAGCCAGTGAGAGAGGGAACAGGGGCAGGGGGAGTGGGAGAGGAAGAAGCAGGCTCCCATCGGAGGAGCCCAATGTGGGGCTTGATCCCAGGACCCTGGGATCACACCCCGAGCTGAAGGCAGATGCTTAACAACTGAGCCACCCAGGCACCCCGAAAACAGATATTTTAATAGATTTGTTGACTACAAGTTTGCTGTCATTACTATTAGTTCAAATAACATCACTAATTCATTTCATTAAGTCTGAAAATATTGTATATTTATATATTTACAAAAATATATGTACATATACCATTTTCACATAATTTATATTATTTACATAAAACTAAACCAAGCTCACATGTGCCATCTAGTATGCAGATAAAAAGCAGATGAAACAGGCTTATAATTCTTAAAACACACACACAAACATGTGTCTGTTGATGTGTATATGATTCAAAAGTCATATACGTATGTTCGTCTGGTGTACCTTCCTATAAATAATGAGCAATGTGAATAAAAATTTCATCCCCTTCTTGTAGCTTTTACTAAGTAAGTTACTTGTTCCACTCATGAGAAAGAGTTTACATTCATAACTACTTCTTCAGATAAGAAAAATCAAGTCCTAAAATCTTAACTGAAGAGCCAGAATTGAATCTTAGAAATTCTGATTTTCAATCCAAGGATATTTATTAATGCTTGGCATATATTATCATTGTAGAAAATTAAATACGAACTCTAAAAACATGGTGTTTTCATAAAAGATTACCTTATAAAATGAAATGTCTTTGGGAAAAAGTGTTAAACACTTACTTACCTTAAAAATGAGTCCTACTTGTTGATGTGTAATGGTCTTGAGATTCTGGACTCATTTTATGAAGATATTTTCATTCTGTGAATGTTTGAGCTTCTTCATAACACAGATACTTCTGAAAAGAAACAAACATATTAATGGACTATAACATTTGCATCTCATTTAATTTCTTTAAGTGGCAATGAAAGCAGAAGGGAAAAGGATTTTATAAACTGAAGGATAGGTTTTGGTGTGAATTATAAGATAATGTCTGCTTTTGGGAACATATCAAATATATACAGTATGGTACCACCATATGTCCCAGATGACCTCCGTCTGCCTGGTTAAATCATTAGTATGTTCTGTAACTGCCAAATGTTAGTGTTTTCCCAATACGTGGCTGACATAATGGAAGGAATTCTAACCTCACAGGGTACTGCTTTGAAATCAGGGTTTGTCAAGAAAACCAAACAAACAAAAAGCCACTTTTTATACATTTATTATCAAAATTACGATAATTTAGTTACATGGCAATTTCATTCCCAGAAGTACCTTTGTAAATTATTAGTACAGTGTATAGATGGTTGGACTGTAGATACTGGCCATAGAAGGACCCAATATCATTTACAAATTATTGAGAAAGTTATAATTCCTTTTTTTCCCTATTAAAAGCAATATAATTTTAATGCAGATAAATTAGGAGACTCAGAAAAATATATCAAAGAAAAATTAAGGGGACATAATATATTGTCACTTGAATGTAACTATTATAAACATGATGCTTTATTCCTTTACATACTATATTCCTATGTATATTCAGAAATATCTTCATATAACTAGGGTTAAATAAAATAATTTATTAAAACATCAACACAATGGCTGCCAATATAGGATGTTAAAAACCATGGAAAATAGGGACACCTGGGTGGCACAGTCGTTAAGCATCTGCCTTCGGCTCAGGGCGTGATCCCAGTGTTCTGGGATTGAGCCCCACATCAGGCTTCTGCGCTAGGAGCCTGCTGCTTCCTCTCCTACTCCCCCTGCTTGTGTTGCCTCTCTAGCTGGCTGTCTCTCTCTGTGAAATAAATAAATAAAATCCTAAAAAAAAAAAAAAAACCTATGGAAAATAAAATGAGATCAATGTAACTTTTCAATTAAATTTGCCATGATTCAGGATAATTTTTGGAGTCATTCTGTTACTTGTGTGTTATTCTAAATTGTACAGAGAAAACACAAGGGGTATTTATGAGTATTCAGAACTACTAATTTTTAACCAGGTATGAATTCTCTATAGTATAATTTGTGTTTCATTTTCTAATTTTACTTAAAAATGATGTCAGTTACATGTCATACAACAATGTTCCTGGATCCAAAGAACACGCAAATTAACACACAGCTTTATTAATTCCTAAGTATTACGATTCACATTTACTTCAGCTATTTTATAGGTACATGAATTTCCACACTCCAGCTCAGGAATGAATAACTCTCTGTGGTCTCAAGTCTTGTCTTTGTGCTGTTTTCCACAGTATGTGAATTTGGCTTTTAGTTCAGTTGCAGTTCTTTTAATCCCATTCCTAATCCTCTTTGAAAAAGCCTAAAAGTGTAGTGGTTCATACCCAGAATCTGCTACAATCAAATGAGAATGTAGATGAAGATATTTTTTTTTTTAAATGTTCCAGTCAAATAGGAATTCAGATGAAGATATGCAACGATGTGATTTAGGAAAAATATGGACTTGCCTCAATTGTCCGAACAAAAGTCATGCTACAAAGGAAACCAAGTACCATATGCTTGCTTATGAACTTTGGTGTTAAAGAGTAGTTACGTGGAAATAACATATATTTATATGGAGAGCAGGCACTAACAATGCACATTGCTGAACATAACTCAGGCAGACAAACTATTATATTTTGACATTCGGTAAGATGGTATCTGAGCTATACCTTCTAATGTATACCATTGTTTAGGTGGGAATAGAAGTACCATGACAAAAGTCATACCTCCAAACAATCCGTATACAACTTTGTGACAAGGAATTCATTGCTAATACAACAGATGTGAAAGATCACAGGACATGCTTGTGCAGAAAGGAGCACTGAACACCTGGACTCTGATATCAACAGATCCAGTTTCATCAAACCTCTACCCCATGTCAGATATATGTTTGGAATCCAAATATTCGCTAACATGTGATAAGTATCAAGACTCCCTTATACTGGAAAAAGTGCTACTGGTTGGGGGGTTTCTTTGTTGTTTTTTTTTTTTAGAAAAAGTGATGATCTGGACCTAAGTTCTTCCAGGATTTCAGTTTTATTAAGTTAAAAAAATCATACAAGTGGGGCGCCTGGGTGGCACAGCGGTTAAGCGGCTGCCTTCGGCTCAGGGCGTGATCCCGGCATTATGGGATCGAGCCCCACATCAGGCTCCTCCTCTAAGAGCCTGCTTCTTCCTCTCCCACTCCCCCTGCTTGTGTTCCCTCTCTCGCTGGCTGTCTCTATCTCTGTCAAATAAATAAATAAAATCTTAAAAAAAAAAAAATCATACAAGTAACATCAAATGAAGTGAACTATGAGGATTTTGTGGCTGAGGAGAGCCTGTCCATGCCTGGAGGGGCAGCTGAACCATGCAATCTGGACTCTTAATTGGGATCTTCTAAAGTGTAAATGTCAAATGTTGATAACTTACTAAAATTCTTCAAACACTATACCGATCTAACAGCAGCTGCCTCTTAGCTACAGGTTGAGGACTTTCATCAGAATTTTACATACTCAGATTATGTATTCTATTACCAGAGTCACAATAGCAACTAATTTTGGATATGGGGATTTATACTTTTCCATAATTTGAGATCTTGTTTTTCTTGCTTTATTGCTTAAGAAGCTTCCTATATTGTGTCATGACTACAGTCTGTGTTTTCCAGCACTCTACCTGCTATAGTCTTATCACTGCCCATTGATAGAGAGAAGTGGTCATCACTGAAGCCATCCTGAGTTGGCTGAATTTAATTCCTGGCTGTGTGTCCCCCATCCTCCACAAGAATGATTTATCTGATTCTCTTGGAGATTCTGTAAGCTACCCTGATATCCCGAAAACATTCCTTTTGCTTAACCCTTAAAATAATGGCTTCTTAAGGCATTATTTCAGAACTAAGAATCTTAAGGCTGAAAACTTTCCCACTATGTGTGTGTTTGTGTGTGTGTGCGTGTGCGCGCGCGTGTGTGTATGCAGTTGCCTTGGTTCTCTACTTTCAAACCAAGCAATAAGAAATTCATCTTCTAAGCAATGTTTTTGTATATCATCCATTAAAAATGCTCATGGAGTGGTGGAAATTGTGGGTACAATACAGCGGCATATTACAAAAATATAATCTTTATAAGTCATGTCAATAGTCCATATATATTTATGAAATGTTATAATAAAGCAGTATGTAAGCAACATTTTTCAGTTCCTTTCCTATTGAACTGTCAAAGTTATGGAATGAAAAGTCAATGTCCCTCTAAAAAGGGAAGAATTCTGAGACTTTATGCTATCCAGCTTGTAAATTCTGATTGTCAGATGTATTTTCTATGCGTTATTAGAAAAGCCTTACTCAGTGACTATACATCACTGACAGCTTAGAGAGAGAACATGAATGGGGGGAGGAGCATAGGGAGAGAATCTTCAAACAGACTCCCCACTGAGCAAGGAGTCTGACATGGAGATGGACCTCAAGAACCATGAGATTAGGACCTGAGCTGAAACCAAGAGTCAAACACTTAACTGACTGAGCCACCCAGGTGCCCCTACTTTCACTACATTTAATCGGTTATTAAGTTACTCTAAAGTATAGAAAATTCAAGCATTTAGCATACATTTATTGAATATATATACTTGGTTAGGCACTAATGGCAGGGCTGAGCAGACAAAATTATACAAAATCTACTGTGTCCCTTCAAAGAATGAGCAATTAACTGAGGGAACCCTCCAACAATGTCAGCTGGAATGTAAATTGGTGCAGCCACTGTGAAAAAGAGATGGAGGTTCCCCCAAAATTAAAAATAGAAATTCTATAGGATCTAATAATTCCACTACTGAATATTTACCCAAAGAAAACTAAAACACGAATTCAAAAAGATACATGAACCCCTATGTATATTGCAGCATTATTTACAATAGCCAATATATGGAAGCAGGCCAAGGGTCCATTGATAGAAAAAGAATATATATATATATATATATATATATATATATATAATGCATATATATAATATACATGTATATAATATGTAGATATTATATACACATAATAGAATATTACTCAGACATAAAAAAGGATATCTTGCCATTTGTGACAACATGAATGGACTTAGAGGGTATTATGCTAAGTGAAATAAATCAGACAAAGAAAGACAAACATCATATGATTTCACTAATATGTGGAATCTAAAATAAAACAAAACAGATAAACAAAAAAGCAGAATCAGACCTATAAATACAAAGAACAAACTGATGGTTGTCAGAGGGGAGGTGGGCACAGGGATGGGCAAAATGGGTGAAGGGAATGGGAGATACAGGCTTCCAGTGATGGAATAAGTCACAGGAATAACAGGTACAGCATAGGGAATATAGTTAATGGTATCCTAATAGTGTTGCATGGTGACAGATGTAGTTACACTTCTGGTGAGAAAAGCATAATGTATAGACTTATTGAATCACCATGTTGTACACCTGAAACTAATGTAATATTGTATCAACTATACTGAAATTAAAAAAAAAAGGATAGAGACAGGGAGTTGAAGAAATAGACATTGAGTGAGAGCAAGAAAGAGTGAAAAAGGGGAAGAGAGTTTGTGTGTGTGTGCACGTGTGCATCAGATGTCTACACATAGGTAAATGTTTGAGGAGCAGATTGAAGTGTTTTAGGAAAAAGGGATTAGAAAATGAGATAGGTATAATTCATAAAATTTATTATGTTGATCCTGCATGTTCTATGCAAGAGTCAGTAATTTCTTTTAAGGGGCTGTATAGTAAGTGTAAATTTTGTTTTAGTGGGCACCAACTCTTCCTTTGCAACCCAAAAGCAGACCTAAACAGATTACCTTGGGTGTCTCCTATGTGGGTAACCACTCTCCTCCCCTACTGCGAGCACTGATACATGTTCTCCACCCCTACAGGTTTATCTTCTGCAGAATGCCATATAAATATGAAGTTTTGGGGTCCAACATTCCATTTTGCAAAAACATTTAAGATGCATCCATATTGCTATATGAATAATTTGTTCCTTTGATTTTAGGGTAGTATTCCATTGGTCCAGTGTATCACAGTTTACCTTTTCATATGTATAAATCAATCTTGAGTTTTCAGTTTCTGGTGATAATGATCAAACCGCTATAAGCATGGTTTTGTGTGAATCTGTTTTCCCGTGACTTTAGTAAATACTTAGAAGTATAGTTGCTTAGTCAAGTGATAAATACATGTTCAACCTCAAAATAATTTCTCAAAATGTTTTGCAAAGTAACTACATCATTTTGCATTAGCACAAGCAATAAATGAGAACTTCTGTTGCCCTATTCCTTGTCATTTGCTGTGGTCAGGTGGTTGTTGTTTTTGTTTTTCAGCTATTTGCATACATGTATAGTGGTAGCACATTGTGGTTTTGATTTGCATCTTCCTCAAGACTAATGATGCCAAGGACTTTTTATATGCTTAATTACTAAACACTAACCATTTCCCTTATTTGCCAAAGTGCTTATTTATGGTTTTTTGGCCATTTTAAAAATTGGGTTGTTTTCTAATTGTTGAGTCTTAAAGTTTTAAATTATTAGAAACTTAAAGATTTAGTGCTCTAGTTTATAAAACAAAAATATAAATAGAAGGCACATGAATGAGGAGATAAATAAGTTTCTATAAAGTGCTTTACACATAATATATGTTCAGGGCACATTATGTTGCTATTGATGTTCCATTCAGGGGAAACAGGTTCTGCCTTTATATATATGAATATATATAGCAAGATATATATATGAATATATATAGCAAGATATATATATGAATATATATAGCAATATGGATGCATATATATATATATAGGCAGAACCTGTTTCCCCTGAATGGAACATCAATAGCAACATAATGTGCCCTGAACATATATTATGTGTAAAGCACTTTATAGAAACTTATATATATATTCATATATATGAATTTTTTAGAACTTTATAGAAACTTATATATATATTCATATATATATGAATTATATATATATATTATTCAGTATACATATACAGACACACACACAAAATTCTCTTTTTAACAGATGTACGGTAAGAAGAGCTACAAAATTTAAGTTTTAAAGAGCTAATCATAGATAATGAGTTTTTCTTAAGACCACAAACTCAATGTATGATAGGTACACATAGTTTGGTCATCTGCTCTTCAAAAAAAGCAAAAATGCTAGAAACATATTGTTGGAGATTAAACTACCTAAAATGTGATGTTGATTTTAGAGGGCTAGGATTACAGTCTTTACTTCAACTATCAGAAAAGACATATTGGAAAATAACCACTTTTTTTTTGGGTGAACAGATAAGCATTTTTCTTCTTCATGATCCACCTGGTAGAAAGAAATACAAAATTATGAGATAGATTTAATTATAAAGGCAAGTGTACTTTTACCCTTGAAGAGCTGTTTTCTTAATATATTATTCTCTCTGGCTCAAAACTAAAACTTTTTATAATAAGACACTTCCATGTGTCCATTTGACTGTATCCTATCAATGGGAAAATGGGCAATTTGTTTCTCATGTGAGGATGATGATCTATCTTTAGTGCCCTGTTTTCTGCCCTGTGGAGATGAACACATTTTGTGACTGAAGAATGATGGAGATTCCTTAAGCAGTGACCTACATTAACACTTGTTTCTCCTGTCTCCCAACAATGAAGAAATAATAGACTGGAATTGAATGGCCATACTTAACTCCAGGGTATAATCTATGGGATTGCTACCCAAAGATCCGGGTCATTTATCTTTATATGGTATTCTCTATCAATTTGTAGTATATTAACTCTCATTTTATGGTGAGAATTTTATTCCATTATTTAAAAAAATGTTTTAGATAAGATAAAATTGTATGAAATGTTTGAGCCATTTATGTATGGATAGCGGATATAAAACTTTATTTCCAAATACTTTTAGGACATAAAAATTTCCAATAAGAGGACAATTTTATACAAACTCTACAAAATGAATTGAAGTTCTAAGTCCTCATTTAAACTGGTAAAATAATGTTGATAAAAATGCATTTTGAGAATATGCATAGGTGTCCATTTATCCTTTACTTCAGTTATGCCATTTGTATTTTCCTCATTCATTCACAAATTCATGTATGCATTCCAAAATGTTTTCAGTCTTTCACTTTAAAATGCCTATAATGGATGCATTAAGAGCAAGAAATTTTGTAGAAAAATGAGTAGAGTCAATGATGACATAGATTATTTGATTTAATTAAAAAAAAAAAAAAAGCCCCATGGTAACAGTAGTTGCTTTACATTGTATAAAACCTAAAAAAAAAAAAAAAAAAAGTTTGGGATTTTACAAAATACCAAATTGTTTTTAAGATTTATTTATTCATTTTAGAGAAAGAGAGAGAAAGGGGGGAGAAGAGAGAGATAAAGAGACAGGGAGGGAAGGGCAGAGGGAGAGGGAGAGAGAATCCTAAACTGACTCCATGCTGAGCACAAGCCTGATGTGGGGCTCGATTTCATGCCTTGAGATCATGATCTGAGCTGAAACCAAGAGTTGGCTGCTTAACTGACTACACGACCCAGACACCCCCCAAACTGTTTTTAAAATGGAAATAAATGCGACGTATGTGTCTACCTAATTTTTTCCCCTAAATACATTTAGGTTTTAAATCAAATGATTTCTCAAAGAAAATGTTAGCAACAAAAAATTTTTAGAGTTTGATACTCACATTTGAAAGAAGAAAGAAGAAACCTAAGGAAATTAAATTCTATTCTCCCAAAACTCAATGTATGAAAATCCATGTTTGAACCTGGGTCCCATAATTTCCAATAAAGTTACATAATAAATGCTATTATTAACATGCCGCTTTTTAAATTTTCTCATAAGCTTAAATTCTTTCCTGTTACTTTAGATTATGGATATTCAAATTTTTGTTCATTTAATAACACAGAATTTATGTGTGTTTAAGTTAGAGGTGGGTTTACATAAGCTTAGTTTACCCTGATATTAAAAATCAATTACCAGATTATTAGGAGGAAAATTTATTTAGAATAAGAATTTGTAAAAGCCTGAGGTAATTAAAAAATTACAAGAGATCTTTAACTTGCCTTCATATGTTCATTTTTTCCCCAAGAATTTTGCAAGCTATAAACAGTTTGGAGGCAGGTTTTATAGAGAGGCAATTTACCTCATAGGAATTATTATTAATGATTAACATTATTTCATCTAAAATATTATCTAATTTAAAAAATTCTCTGGCCTACTAATGACATGTTAAATATTTTGCTTGATGTACATCATTAGGTCTTTGAGGCTTCAGAATGACACAAATAAAATTATCTTCTCAATATTTTGTAAGGAGGGCTGCTTCACAAGTTTTATTATCTTTGCTCCATTTTTGACATCACCATCTTAACTGTGATAATTAGACTAGAAACAGTACCACAGATATGCTTTTTGTTGTTGTCCTTGTTGCTTTTATTAAGTAGACTCCACACCCAGCATGGAACCCAACACTGGCCAACCTCACCACCCTGAGATTGATACCTGAGCTGAGATCAAGAGTCAGACACCTAACCAACTGAGCCACCCACCACCCCAACACCAAGAATGCTTATTCTGTCATACTCTCAAGGGTCTTGAACATGATTTATTTTGTTATATTATGAAAATTTTAAAAAGGAATTGTTAACTATATATCCTGGATAATAGCTCTTGGCTAACCATTGATGAAAGGGCTAACCATTGATGATATATGTATATATACAGAATATATATGTATATAAATTATATATGTGTATATATATATAATTATGTGTGTGTATACACAGAAAGAGAGAGAGAGAGATGTTCAGTGACTCTAATTTACTATAGGTTTTTGGTTAAGTATGGCTAAATATAGAACTGATGAGGACCTTACAGAATTTGTTACAAGCAAGAGTGTTAATAACATACACCCCGGTTTTTCCTATTTGAATTCTGAACTGTTCAAGATAAACATAGAAGGAAGGCATAGTGAAATCAGAATGTGCGCTTTATAGCTTGTGGATTTGTTAGCCTTGGTGCTTAGCAACAAGAACTTCTTTCACTGCTTCCCAGCATGCAACCGCCATACTAGTCAGTTACATATGGAGCAGGGAGTTTACTGGCAGAGTGTGTGTGACTGTTGAACAAACATGGCAGAAGGCAGATCAGAACTCATGCTCACTGCAGGCTGAGACATCCTAAAGAGGAAAAAGGAGGTGGGGGTAATATCAGCAATCATTTTAGTCACTCACACCACCTCTTTAAGGAAAAAGTGAACCGGGGACAGGAGTAGTATGCTAAGAGATATTTAGATATTTTTCTATATGGAGTGGGATATATCCTTTTCAATCTAGATCCAAAGGAAAAGCAAACAAGGATGACAGACAGAGAAAAACCATACATGTGGAGGTCCCAGAATTGTCATTTATTATTTTTTAAAGAAATTCCTTGTTCTAAGCCAGAGGAATGCTAAGCTATTAAATATTATTGAGGAGAAGGACATTAGAAACTTGAGTATTGAGAAAAGGCATTGCTCCATGTGACACAGGTGTGAATCTATTGTGAGAATTATAAGAATACTTTTATAGATTATGTCTTCCATATTTTTAGAGTCTGGAGCTACCCTTATGGGCCTCAGTTTTGAAAAGACCTCAAATTATTTTATTTAATTAAGAAATGCAAATAGTAACTTTTTTTCTCATGGGACACAACTATTTTTCTTTGGAGAGAAGAAAAAATGATACAATGTCAAGAATAAATTCTCCAAGTTACTAACCAGCAATAACCAGTGAATATTGACTAAAATATTTAGATATAGGTAATAATAATTTAATGTCAACTAAATAATTATATTAAAATTAATGTCCTTATGCCTTCATAAATTAACATTCTAAATTCTCCTCTAAGAATTTATTTTATACATTCTCCAACTTCCTATTTTCCTCAAGTTTTCAGAAGACATTCAAATACATCACATTATTAAAGGGAAGCAAAAAATAAATGTTTTAGCTAATCAAATTAAAAATACAATTGAATGAGTAGAGTTTTATTGAACAATTTTTTTAAAGATTTTATTTATTTATTTGACAGAGAGAGAGACAGCCAGTGAGAGAGGGAACACAAGCAGGGGGAGTGGGAGAGGAAGAAGCAGGCTTCCAGTGGAGGAGCCTGATGCAGGGCTCGATCCCAGAATGCCGGGATCACACCCTGAGCCGAAGGCAGATGCTTAACGACTGAGCCACCCAGGCACCCCTGAACAATTTTTGATAAATCGAACTCCTAATTTTACACATGAATGTTTTCATGTACTGTCTTCTGGATAGTGATTTTTTTTAAACAACATGGAATATTTGGGTTAAATGGTCCCAAGGATACCAATTATTCAACAGTACACAAGTATGAAATGATTTTGGTGAGTCACACACACTCTGATAACTATATCAGGAGGCTTGAGAAAGCAGAGTTATCAGAATGAGGAGCATTTTGACTGCTGAGGAGACTATAGAAACATTAAAGTACATAACCCACCATCAAAGATTTATGAGTAAAGGGGCGCCTGGGTGGCTCAGTGGTTAAACGTCTGCCTTCGGCCCAGGGCGTGATCCCAGAGTCCTGGGATCGAGCCCCACATCAGGCTCCTCTGCTGGGAGCCTGCTTCTTCCTCTCCCACTCCCCCAGCTTGTGTTCCCTCTCTCGCTGTCTCTGTCAAATAAATAAATTAAATCTTTAAAATAAAAAAAAAAGATTTATGAGTAAGAAATTTATATTCATTTTGTTTTAATTAGAGCAAACAACTTGCCTGTGGGGTGTCTACACTCAGAATGAGTTTGACATCACAACACAGTTTATGTTCTCTAAGGAAAAATTAAAGAAAAGGAAAGGATTTTCTTTCTGAGGCTCAGAATTACAAACAAAAGAGCCCAATTTACTCTGGGTTCTCAGTAGCATATTTACGTCTCCAGGGCCTATCATACCTCACCATTTCTGCATTCTAAGAAGAAAAGATTATGGTTCAAAAGTTCACATTTGTACTGCTTTTGCAATTTTTCTTTAGATCTAAGGTGTAAAACTCATTTAAAATAAAAGTTTACTAAAAAAGCAAGTTTACATTTGTCACCTGCTAGAATGAACTGCTAAAGGGAAGACACTACAATGTGGAACGTAACTGTACAAGGTAAACATTTTCAAACACATCAGATCTTTGTTAAATTCACTTATGAAATGGCTGTCATGGAAGAATCATTTTTGTTTTAAATTCTCTAAAAAACAAAATAGCTTTTGGATATGGGAACATTTACTCCTTCCTACATAAACCAAATTAAATATTCTATGTATGTATAATGTATGTTGTCATCGTATATCTTAGATGAACCTGTCTGTATTGTTCATATAATCAATACTGAATTATTTTAGGATAAATCATTCTTTTCTTGATTTTTAATCTATTAATATGTAATATTTAATCTATATCTTTATGATAAAAGTTGGATGACAGCACACCTAAACTGAAAGAATTACAGGATAAGCTGAATTTACAACTTTTGCCCAAACATTAAAAAAATACTATTGATTATAATCAAAACCATTATCTGTCATTGGCATTTACTTCTTCTTCAAGATCCTAACTTGATACAAAAATGTAGACATAAAAAGCCTATATTTATCCTATTAAGTGCTATCAACACGTTCCTTAATTTCACTTGAACATTTTTTGCTGTAAAATTGTGTAATGTCCCACCACAGGGAGGATGTCCACTAACATACGTTCCCATGCCGTCCCTCCTTCCTTCCTTTCTTTCCTTTCTTTGCTTTCTTTCCTTTCTTTCTTTCCTTTTTCTTTTTACCTACGTCTTCTCTGGAGGCTAAGTTCCAGTATTGGGCTTACAGAAATGTTCACCTACAGTGATTCCAAAGATTTTATCAGAAAAGATGGGGGGGGTGGTGGTGCCTGGGTGGCTCAGTTGTTAAATGTCTGCCTTAGGCTCAGGTCATGATCCCAGCATTCTGGGATCAACCCCCCATTGGGCTCCCTGCTCAGCGGGAAGCCTGCTTCTCCCTCTCCCACTCCCCCTGCTTGCATTCCCTCTCTTCACTGCCTCTCTCTGTGTCAAATAAATAAATAAAATCCTTAAAAAAAAATGTTCCCTAAAATTGAGTTGGATGAAATTAGAAAGAAAGAAAGAAAGAAAGAAAGAAAGAAAGAAAGAAAGAAAGAAAGAAAGACAAAGACAGAGAGGCAGAGAGGGGTGCCTGGGTAGCACAGCCAGTTGAGTGTCCCACTCTTGGTTTCATCTCAGGTCGTGATTGCAGGCTCCTGAGATTGAGGCCCCCCACCATGGGCTCTGTGCTTAGTGTGGAGTCTCCTTGAGATTCTCTCTCCCCCTCTCTCCAGCTCATGCTTGCTCTCTTTAAAATAAATAAATAAATAAATCTTAAAGAAAAAAAAAAGAATTTTGACTACTAAAAGTCTCTTCATGGTTATATTTACATCTATTTTTTTTAAGATTTTATTTATTTATTTGACAGAGATAGAGGCAGCCAGCGAGAGAGGGAACACAAGCAGGGGGAGTGGGAGAGGAAGAAGCAGGCTCTCAGCGGAGGAGCCTGATGGGGCTCGATCCCAGAACGCCAGGATCACGCCCTGAGCTGAAGGCAGAGGCTTAACGACTGAGCCACCCAGGCGCCCTATGTCTATTTGTTAAATACAAGGGAGAGCAAAGACTGAACTTGAAAAAAATAAGCTTTCACCTAGGAACATGATAAAGTTTAAACTTTGCCAATTCTAACTCTATGACCTTGGGAATACCAGTTATATAGCTTCTTAGTTTCCTGGTTTCCTTATACAATGAAGAAAACAATAATACGTATCTCATAAATTTTTTTTTTGAAAATGTAAAACACTGGAAATATTGCCTGGCATAGTGTAACTATTATGTGTGTTAGTTTTCATTATTATTATTTATTCATATTTTTCCTGCTTTAAATTATATAATCGTGTCTCATTTTCTTCATAATGTCGCAGGGTGTACATCCAGATACGATTCACAACAAATGCTGCAGTAAATAGCTATACGTTCAACCTCACATTTTATCACTTGAATTTCTGCATAGTTTCCTGTACTCAATAGCTTAAGCTAAGTCACATCCTATTTTATTTGGTTATGGAACAGTCTCCTGCCATATTTCCTAGATACTATCATTTATTCACTCTTATCTCGCTTTTGTGATGATGGTTGCATATTTTGCAAAAGAATAAATTTGATTGTGCCATTTTCTTGCTCAGAATAGTTCATTGAATTATCAGGTTAAATTTAAAATTTAGTTATGACATCCAGTTTTCAAACTCCTATCTAATGAATGTTCTTAGATCTAACCCCTATAGGAGCACTGAATTTTTCACCAGAGTGTATTATATCCTTCAGTCTGTGTTTCTAGTGCTCTCTCTATATTTCTGTAGTAGTGATTGTGCTATATATTCTGATTTAACTATTTTAACTACCCATTCTGCTGGACTCTAAACATACTCATCTTTGTATCTTCAGCTAATAGTAAAAAGATAGGTAACAATAGGGTTCTCTAAAACCCTGGTTAGTTTAACATTGTGATGACAATTACGCTTTTGTTAATTTAGAAGTTCAAAATATGGAGTTTGAGAAAAATGAATACAATAAATTATTAAAACTGTAAAATTTTGGTGAAATTCTATTTTTATTACCCTTAAAAACTTTCGTTTTTTCTTATGAAAACTTTGGGCAACTGTGGTAATGTCTGGTCATGGATCTCACAGTAAGATAAGACTTTTATATTTTCTAGAATTAGTTAACTTTTTAAAGGAAAAAGAAATAATTCATTAAATAGTGACTGAACTGCAATTTTGTTTTGATTTCGCATTTGATATTTTAATAAAATATTCCCCTTCACGTGGTAATTTTTAAATAGGTATTTCCATTCATTGGATTTTTCCATTCTTATAATTTTTTTATCAACTAATATTACTTCTTTTATTATGGTAAAATATATAGCATAAAATTTACCATCTTAATGTTTTTTTAATTTAGATTCAATTAATTAACATAAGATGCATTAGTTTCACAGGTAGAGTTCATTGATTCATCGGTCGTATATAATACCGAGTGCTTATTACATCAGGTGCCTCCTTAACATCCATCACCCAGTAACCCCATCCCCCCACCCCCACCCCCTCCAGCAACCCTCAGTTTGTTTCCTATGATTAAGAGTCTCTTATGGTATATCTCCCTCTCTAATTTCATCTTGATTTATTTTTTCCTCACTTACCCTATGATTCTGTTTTATTTCTTAAATTCCACATGTGGGCGAGATGATAATTGTCTTTCTGTGCTTATTTTGCTTAGCATAATACCCTCTAGTTCCATTCATGTCGTTGCAAATGGCAAGATTTCTTTTTCCCTTTCTTTCTTTCTTTCTTTCTTTCTTTCTTTCTTTCTTTCTTTCTTTTTCTTTCTTTCTTTCTTTCTTTCTTTTATGTCTTAGTATTCCATTGTGTATATATACCACATCTTCTTTATCCATTCATCTTGATGGACATCTGAGCTCTTTCCATAGTTTGGCTATTGTGGACATTGCTGCTATTAACATTGGGGTGCAGGTGCCCCTTCAGATCACTACATTTATATCTTTGGGGTAGATACCCAGTAGTGCAATTTCTGGGTCATAGGGTAGGTCTATTTTCAACTTTTTGAGGAGCCTCCATACTGTTTTCCAGAGTGGCTGCTCCAGCTTGCCTTCCCACAGTGCAAGAGGGTTTTTCCCTTTCTCCACATCCTCACCAACATCGGTTGTTTACTGACATTAATTTCAGCTATTCTGACTGGTGTGAGGTGTTATCTCATTGTGGTTCTGATTTATATTTCCCTGACATTGAGTGATGTGGAGCATCTTTACATGTGTCTGTTGGCCATTTGTATGTCTTCTTTGGAGAAATGTCTGTTCATGTCTTCTGCCCATTTCATGATTGTATTATTTGTTTTTTGGGTGTTGAGTTTGATAGTTTTTTTATATATTTTAGATACTAGGCCTTTAGCGGATACGTCATTTGCGAATATCTTCTCCTATTCTGTCAATCGTCTTTTGGTTTTGTCCACTATTTCCTTTGCTGTGCAAAAGCTTTTTATATTGATGAAGTCCTTATAATTCACTTTGCCTTTGTTTCCCTTGCTTTTGGAGACATGTCTAGCAAGAAGTCACTGTGGTCGAGGTCAAAGAGGCTGTTGTGTTCTCCTCTAGGATTTTGATGGATTCCTGTCTCACATTTAGGTCTTTCATCCAGATCTATTTTTGTGTATGTTGTAAGGAAATGGTCCAGTTTCATTCTTCTGCATGTGGCTGTCCAATTTTCCCAACACCATTTGTTGAAGAGACTGTATTTTTTCCACCATCTTAATGGTTTTTGAGTGAGGAGTTTCACAGTGTTACTTTTGAATCAACTTTAAACAATTTTATAATGCAAATGACTGTGATATACATTTAATAACATATTTTGTTTAATATATTACTTTGGACCCATTTTCATTATTGAAACATATATTAAAAATACATACTTTAGAAACACTGCAATCAAACCGAGTTTATACAAAAGTTTATGGGACAGTTTCATTTCTCTGAACCAGGATTTAAAAGCATTACCTAATAAGCAAAGTATAGTATTTTTAAAACATGAAAAATGAATTTGAACATAAATATAAGAAGCTTTATTTTTTTTAAAAAAAGGCACATCAAAAGGTAAAATAAATTAGAAAATTGTAGCATTTGTATTTCCATTTTGAAATTGTGACCGTGATAGGCTATATGCCATTAACTTAGCTTATGAGATCGGTATTTTATATATCTGATTCAGTTTTATCACTTTACTTTCTATCTGTAAATCTCAGAATTATGTAACACTTTAGAAGACATGAAGTACTTCTCTGTTCAAAGTTTAAAAAAATAAAAAAAAATAAAACTTCTGTTTCCAATCATGTTCAGCATAGTTGAAATTATGGTTGACAAATTCAATGACTTCTAGTTAATCAGATGGACTAGAAATCACATTTGGAAATAGTCTAAACACATCTTCCATAAATGTCAGAATAGCCTACATCAGCAGCATTTTACTTAAATATTTGTATGCGTATGAGTCTCAAGACAGGCAGTGATTATGTGGTATTCAGAATAATGGTCCTTTAAAGGTGTCTATAGTCTAATCCCTAGAAACTGTGAATACCTTACATTAAGTGCAAAGGGGATTTTGCAGATGTTTTTAAAGTTATTGAGGGTTTTTTCTCAATTTATTTAAATTCAATTAGCCAACATATAGTATATCATTAGTTTCAGATGTAGAGTTCAGTAATTCATCAGTTGCATATAGCATCCAGTGCTCATCATATCAGGCGCCCTCCTTAATGCCTGTTACTGAGTTTAAAACGGGAAGATAATCCTGGATTATATGGGCGGGCCTAATCTAGTCATATGAGTGTTTTCTCAGATAATTTTCTCCTGTTGAAGGCAAAGAGTGCAGCAGAAGAGTAGTCAGAGATATTCAAATCATAAAAGAGTCTCAACATGCCAAGATATTTGAAGCATGAGAAGAGATCTAACATGCTGGATGTGAAATGTGGTGGCCTGTGTGCAAAAACTATAGAGAGCCAAAATCTCCAGGAGCTAGGGGGAGCCCACAGCTAACATCTGGCAAAAACACAGAAACTCATTTCTACAAAAGCAAAGAACCAGATTAGGCCAACAAGCTGAATCAATTTGCAAGCAGATTCTGCCCAGAGCCTGATGATAAGAACCCACCACCAACACTTTAATTTCAGCCTTGAGAAACCTGGAGCAGAGAAGCGTGCAAGGTAACCTGACTTCTCACCAACGAGAATGTGAGCTAGTAAACGGGTGTTGGCATTAAACTGTTAACATGGCAGACATATTTTTATGGTAGCAAAAGTGAACTAAAACAGAACACTGTGGGGATTTTCACCAATTTGCTTAACTTCTACATTCCGCATTTCCCTCAGCACTGTGATGGGAACAATACGAACATATATGAGACCAATTTTTATCTGAGCAAGAGGAAATATATAAAGCTGATAGATTCTTGGGAGTTTGAAGAGAAAGTAGTATATGTCATTAAATATTATTTTATTATAACTATTAAAGTATGGCGCTCCTCTTTATTTACAGAAGGGGAAGCCAAAAATCCAGGCACATTTGTGAATTTTTTCATCCAAATAGTCCTTCTCTTTCTACGAGTGTGAGCAAGACTTCTATCCATGGAAAACTTATTGAACAACTAGTCAAAGGAAGGCAATTGTCTGGAGCAGTGTTCATGAACTGGAAAGCTGAGATCTCATAGACTGGACCTTATGTACTGTTAGGTTTGTAACTGTATTAGTTTACTCAATTGAAAGGTAAATTAAAAGAATGTTCTACATGGCTACTTTTGAGAATGAAGAGTGACTGTACCTTTTGTAGAATCAGGTGCTTCTCATCAATGTTCTCTCCTACACTTACAAATCAGCTTCTGAATGGTATAATTTCATCTGAAGGTAGACTCTGATAAATATGCACACTAAAAACTATAAATCAACTATGAAAATAACAAACAAAAATCTAAATCTAATATCCAAAAAAGAAAAAAAATGGAATCAACATGAGAAAAGCAAAAAAAAAAAAAAAGTAAAAATTTGTACCGTAAGAATCATATGCCATTACAGAAAATAGTGAGATATTCAAGATGTTCAACTTAAACCCAACCATGTAAGTAGTACAATTAAGTGGAAGTGATAAAAATATGCACTCACATGTCAGAGATTTTCAGACTGGATAAAAGAGCAAGACCCAAATGTATGTTACCTAGAAGAAATGCATGTTAACAATAAAAGCGTACTCTGCTAACATTAGTAAAAAGAAGACTGAAATGCTATAACAATATCAGAATATGTGGGCTTCAAAAATTATAACCAGAGTTAATTGAATTCATTTCTTAATCATAAAGAGGTCAAATAATTAAGATATCATAGCATTCTTAAATGTTGGTGTACCTAATAATAAAATTTCAAAATGTGTGTAGCAAAATTTGACAGACCCGCAAGGAAAATAGACTTTCCACAAAATAGGCATTCAACAGATTTCAATGCCCTTTCTAAGAAAAGGATACAAAGTACAGAGATGAATTCAGTACAAATATTGAAGACTTGAATACTACTACTAACAAACTTGACATACTTGATATTTGTAGAACACTCTATCAACAACGGCAACATACACGTTATATTCTTGAATGAAGTAACATTTCTCAAGATATACTATATTCTGGGCCAAAAAATTCCACCTTAATATGCTTATAAGAATATAATTCATCTAAAAGTCTATATTGATGAAATTAAATTAGAGATAAATAGCAAAAAAAAAAAAAAATCACTTAAAAAACTCCAAATAAGCAGAAACAAACTTGGACACTTCTAAATAAACGATGGGTCAAGGAAAAATTCAAAAGAGAAATTATAATGGATTTGGAGCCAAATAATTTGAAACTGCAACATATAAAATTTTCTAGTATGCTGCTAAAACAGCACTTAACGTGAACTTCCTACCATTGAATTCCTACGTTAGAAAAGAAGGAAGGGGGCGCCTGGGTAGCGCAGTCGTTAAAGCGTCTGCCTTCGGCTCAGGGCGTGATCCTGGCGATCCGGGATCGAGTCCCACATCAGGCTCTTCCGCTATGAGCCTGCTTCTTCCTCTCCCACTCCCCCTGCTGTGTTCCCTCTCTCGCTGGCTGTCTCTCTGTCACATAAATAAATAAAATCTTAAAAAAAAAAAAAAAAAGAAAAGAAGGAAGATACTAAAATTACTGACCTCAGCTTTCCCCTTAAACTATAAAACAAAGACCAAATTAGGCCTAAAGCAAGCAGATAAAAGGAAAAATAAAGATGAGAGTAGTAATTGGTGAAGCAGAATACAGACTTGAGAGATCATCAATGAACCCAAAAGGTAGTTCATTGAGAAGATCAAGAAAATAGATAAACTTCTAGCCAGATTGTTCAGAAAAGAAAATAGATATGTGTCACCAATGTGAGGACTTAAAGAGATAGCCTTGCCACATATGATTCTGAAAGTCAAATGATAATACAGAAATATAAACAAGTTTATATCAATAAATTTTAACTTAAAAAAATGCAAAGCATCCCTTGAAATACATAACAAATCTCAGAAGAAAGTTATAATGTGGATAGTCCTATAATTATTAAAGAAATAGAATTTGTAAATTAAAAATGTCCCACAAAAAATTACAGGCCCACAGAATAAATTCTACTAAACACTTAAGGAAGAGATATTACCAGTCCTACACAAAATCTTTCAAAAAATTTAAGAGGTAGGATTGCTTCCCAATTCATTACATGAGGTTACCATTCCCCTGATACTAAAACCAGAAAAAGTTGCTATAAGGAATAAAAATAGCCCACATTAACATAAATGTAAAAAAATCTAAACAAACCATTAGCAAATAGAATTCAACAAATAATACATCATGAACAAATGGAGTTTATTCCAGGAATACAAGTTTGGAAGATCAATGTAGTTAAACACACATTAAAACACTAAAGGAAAAACCACATAATCATCTCTACAGGTAGAGATACTTATTATATCTGATAATATATGTTTTTATATTTTAAAGCCAGTTTGAATGGATGTTACTGCTTCTTGCTACTCAAAAGTGTTCTCATACAGATTTTGGCACCAAAAATGGGGAATGGTAAGAAATGGTGAAATGTGAAATTCAGAGAATTAAGTCATAGGAAGATAAGATGCTATGTTTTCTGTCTAAAAACTTGGTGACACTTGTTTTGCACATTCTAGAGCTGGTCCCCTAGACATAGAGCAACAAATGAGTCACTATAGTTGTGCAACTCATCTTTCATATGGCCACAGAAGATAATAAATAGTGAAGGAAGACCTTTCCCAGAAGGTGGAACCAATGTCCATGTTGGACAATTTGATATACCATATGTTTTGCTCTATTTGCCTTTTTAATAGGTTTTTATTATAATGACTCATTATAGTTTAAAATATAGTTGGTAGATAAATGTTTTTAAATATGATTCTGTATGAGTTAGAATTTAACCAAATTCTGATCCATGTGTCATAAGGGAATGTCTTTGGTGAATTTTTGTGGAAAGTTTGCGGTCTCTATAGAAAGAATTATAGAAAATAATGGTTTATTATGTTTTGCCCTTTAAACATCATGTTCAGGTGATGCTTAGAAATTCAGGTTCCTGTCAATTCTCAGAGTTTTAGCAACATATGAATAAATTCCATACTGATATTAATAGATGGGAAAAATTAATCTAGGTCCAAAGATATCATTACCCCCAAAGGATCAGTTACTCATGATTCCTGCCCTACCACTAAACTGCTTATAAGAAAACTCATGTAATCATGTTTCTATTATACATTGTTTGCAAACAAATGTATCCTGACAGTGTTTGATAAACACACACACAAATGGTGATAGAACACATCACTATAAACTTTTCTGAAGGAAGTTTGGCAGAATGTAATAAAAGTCTAAAAATCTCACTCTTCTATAAATTTTTAGTCTAGAAATCTTTCCTGGGGAAGTCATTTCAACTAAAAACAAGTATTTATACCAAAATATTCATGACATAATTACTTATAATAGTACAAACGTATAAAAATCATAATCATTAACAATAAGCTGTTGCTGAAAAGACAGATTCATAAAATTAATGTTTTCCAGCTTAAAAAAATGTTCAAAGTTAATTTAATTAGCTCGGGGATATAGAGTATAGAGTTTAGTAAGAAATATAAGACAATTTGTTTATATGGATTTATCTATTATACTTAAAGAAAGATATTGAAAATACAGAAAGATATATAATGCTGATAATTATTTTGGATAATGGAATTACAGATTTTCCAATTCTTTTCAAAACTCTATACTCATTTTTTACAATGAGAAATTTTTTCATTATGGAAAAGTAGTACACATAGTATTATTATAATGAGCTTGACTATGAGTCATAAACAACAAAATTATAGGAAGTGGATTTCTCGCCATTGCATGTTGAATCGCATTAAGCACTGTGTCCTAATTTATGATCATAAGGTAAAAAAATGATGTATTAAAATATACTACTTCTATTCCTCACCCCTAACATTTAAATTTTTATTTTATATGAAATATAATTTTACCTGTTGCATGTTATGAGATATTACTTATTCTGGTGGATCAGAAATGAATTTCTGGTTGTGACCAAAAATTGATTTGTTATTCATTGGATATATTATCAAAAGCATATGAAAGATTAAAAGTGAGAGTTAGAATGTCTGTATATTTTTTAACATTAGTTATCTTCAGATCTTCCAATAATGGAAAATACATAATCTGGCTATTGTAAGTATGATTAAATTACATTTGCAGTCACTGGAACAGACCAACATTAAACTTAGGCAATTCAAAATCTTAAGCAGAGTTTGTCTGGTTATATTTTAAATTTTATTTTAACTTATAAACTGTGTAACCTAGTCTTCATTTCCTACAACAGTAAGTCTCCCAGGGCATTCCCCTCACTAACCAAAGTTCGTATCAATTTTTCCACTCAGCCAAGATTTGAGTTTCATAAGTTCTTTTGATAAACACTTTGCACAGCTCCATTGAATTAAATCGCATTAGGGAAACATGGGCCAAGTTAGATTCGACTTGTCTACCTAGCACTTAAAACCAACCTGAAGGGAATGCAAAACCCCTGCATATGGCTCAAGTACAGTCAGGAGCCAAGGTTACATGTAAATGAGAATGCATAGGCAGCTCCGCCATCTGTCTGCAAAGTCCTTCCTGATTTGCTTGTTGAAAATGTTACAGGTTTAGTTAAAGCAGGCAGCACCAGGGGGAAAACCCAAGAAGACAGCTGCGGCCTCTCTGTAACAGAACAAGGCAACACTCACTAATGGGAGTCGGAACCTGTCTAACCTAATCACAGAAATCTCAGATGGTTTCTCAGCAGTCTATCCATCTATCACTGACACAGCTGAATCCTTAAAAATTTTTCTGTGCATGAGTAATAACTAATCCTTTTACTCAGTTCAAATGAGATTTTTTGCTTTTTATAGGTCACAGGCAGCTTCCAATAAAATAAAATTAAATAAATAAAATAAAATAAAACGAAATTTCAAGTTCATTTCGCTTTGGGTTGCAACAGTAAAACACTGCACAACACACATATAGATATAGATATATAGGAGATGTCCTATTTCTATTATAGAAATTGAAGTCACTTCAAATTTAGTGTAAATAACTTAGACTATATATCATGATAACTTAAATCAGTTTATATTCCAAGATGGTGGAAGAAGTGAAGCCATCACCCCAGCCATAGGCTTAGGTTATATATGTTACTAGTCATACTAAAAGACTTTCAACATGTTAATATAAAAAGTTACCTTACCTTTTTTTTTTAAACTTGGGCTACTGAATATGCTACCTAGATGTGAACTAAGAAATATTTCTCTCACTATTGAGCAAAACTTCTGTTTAATGGCAAACTACCACTCTTTTTAATAATCTTTTCATTGCTATGTCACTTATAAAAATATAGGTACCTAGTTTGTTTCTCTTAATACCAGTCATCAACCCAAATAAAAGCATTCCACAAATGAAAAGGGCTATCAGCTAATATTTGCCTTTATGGAAAATTACTTTACATATGTCATCTCATCTGTAAAATGGGAAAAATAGGACCAATCTTGCAATGTTGCTAACATTAAATATATGACAATAAAGTTTCTGGCATATAGGAAGTTGCCAGTAAATGGCATTGTTTATTCACACATTCATCAAATAAATTTTGACTTCCTATTATAGAATGTGTATAGTAACATTCTGAGTAGTTAATATTACCAACAAATAAACATATCCATATTTGGACTATTTCCCTAGTATATCAAACAATTGATTTGCTGAACAGAAGTCCATAATATGCCATAGTTTGAATAAAACATTATCATGGATTGTTAAAAGAGCAATGTGTCTAGCACATAAAATGTAGATGAGTCATGTGATCTATGTTAATCCCTGTTAAATTCTATTTTAAGCGTAAAAAATTTTAAATATTAAAAACAACTTTATTGAAATATTTTTCTGTGTATATGTTTAACTAAATGATTGATATTTAACATAAGAATTTATTTTATTCAGAGATAAAGTACTGGTTTCCCTCATACTATAATGTGAAGGATCCTAGAAAATCTACCTCAGATCGTCTCCTATGTCTATTATTAATAGCAGAACTTCTACATTTCGTAATTTGTACAACTATTTTACTGTCTTTTTTTAAAGAATAAACAATTCTAGTCTGTTAAGTTATTTAGCTGCCCCAGTTTGCTCCCTACACAATATTTATTTACTGCTTTCTTCCTTCCCAGCAAGATGCTGATTTTGTTCTGTTGACCACCCTCCAACACAGAAGGTGATCCTTTATCAAGCTCCAGGAACATAGCCTGACTGGTCTAGGACCATCCATCATGGACTGATTATGATCAATAATGAGATATGAGGGAAAGACTTCTGTGTGTTTTTCTGGGGCATGTGTCCTTTATCCTAGCCTATGAAACAAATCCAAGAATAAAGAACCCTTCTTCTTTATGTAGATATTATTTACTCTGAAAGTAAAACCTGGAGAGACTTGAAGAAATGTCTTTTGCTCTAGGTTAGAGCTACAATATAAAAGACAAAAGAAACAAGCAAGAGGCTGAACCTGAGGATATTTAGAACTTTCCTAGTATCTGGGGATCCTATTACATGAAATGATATAAGATCTTTGTATTTTAAGCAAGTGAGTACACTCTTCTTTTATTTGCTGCCAAGGTCATCCCAACTGCTAATTGTTACCCAAGAGAGAATCAGTTTTGTCATTTCTTTTCAAGAATACAACAGCATTGGCATTGAGAAAATTGGGAAACTGGGAAGTGGTAGATTAAAAAGTATATATGGTAGCAGCAAAGAAATACCCAACCAAATCCTTCACAATTTCCTGTAACACATGCCCAGGAGCCAGCACTGAATTTCAAACAGGTTGTTCTCAGAGCTAACATCAAAGCACAGGTAGTCCTCTAAACCTTTATCTTAATAGGATTTATAAAGTTAAATAGAAATTTAAAATTTTTCTAACACTAATCTAATAATCTCATTTGCATAGGTCTAAATTTGCAAGTGTTAGAATTTAAATGTAGATTTTAAACTTTTACATCTTCTCAGAGACTATCACAGTGTCTTATGTAACATATTACAGAACAAAATTACTTATATAAAGTCCTTAAAATCAAGTTATCTACCCTGTTAATGACCAGATTTCTACCCAAATGTTGGATGTATTTAGTCCCTGATTTTACATTCATATTTTTTTTTCATTCTTACAATATGAGGTTTCATATCTGCAATTTCCAGGAAAATAAATGTGATTAAAACTAGGTTAGAAACAAAAGTAGAAGAATTCTGTGAAATCACTCTGTTTTAAGAGTTCAGAGGGCCTACGTTAATATCACTCTTCCACTAAATTTACAGATTTCCTAAGAACTTTGTAGCAGGCACTGTAGATTGGTTACCCCAAATTCACTCATAACACTTTCCTCTACTGAAAAAATGGTCACCCTTCCTGGACTCCATGGAGTTTGTTGTGCAATAGCATTCATGTCTAACAAAGTATTTAAGGAGTTTATGTTTGGATCTTCTTAAGAGTATTACGGACCTAGGGTTTTGACATTTGCCCTTCTCTTTTGTTCTTTCCCTTCTATCTGCTTGCAACACAGATTGAAAGACTTTATTAGGGACAAAAGATTTTGAAATTGTAGACATTATACATCAAATTTAATGTTTATTATTTTTAAAATTACATAAGAGTTCATGACTATATTGTAATTAAATGGCAAACATTCATTTACAGAAATATAAGAAGATCTCCTTCCTTTCTTAAGAGACAGAATATTTCCTACCTAATTGTTCTTACCCCATCATAAACCAAAACTGATAGAAGGACAAATGTCAATTTTATCATGATAGAGTTGAGATGGGGGATGTAACTCAGTATGATGTTCAAATGGAATTTCTACTTGAATCTCAGAATAAGACTTACTAATTCAGTCACATATTCTACTAGTCACAAATAAGATCCCCCATATGGAAGAAGAGTCTAGCCAAGCAACAGAAGCCATGATGAAGACAAGACAAACTGTTCTCCCTGTGACTGGATTTACTCCTAAAAGGAAGCAGGCAGGGCTAGGCTCTCCATGCCTACTTAGTCTTTCTTGTAAGACTAAATATACAAGGATATGAAACCTTCACTCTAAGCCTTCACTCTCATCCTGGCAGATTGGACAGTGGACAGTAAAGTCAGAAGGTACTTAGAGAAAATCTTTTGTATTAGAAACCAGGAAGTTGTTCTATCTTTAACATACAAAAATACTACTGATGGTATGGACTTACATGTTAGATACTTTATCACTTTAAAAAATAATTTTAAACATATATTTGATAATCTTTCTTTAAACCAGTTTAATTAATATACAAAAATTTGCTTTATCCCATGCTTATATTTATAAATACATTTCCTCCTTCATTATAACATGTACACTGGTGAATTATAGTTGTGATGACTGATGTCAATTGGCTAACATTCAAATTGCAAGAATACTTAAAGTATATATGACTGCAAGCAAAAAGACATGCATATGACCAATAATGAGAAGAATATGCCATTTGGCTATAGAACAGAGCAATAGAAATCAGATAAATCCATAAATCCAATATAATTATAATAGAGACCTAGACTTTTCATGAAACTTGAAAAATAGTTTCTGAAGAGCTTATGTAAAGGACATACGCAAAAATAATTGAAGTGATATTTATAATGATAAACAAAGGACATTTTGCCTCCCAACTTCCTAAATATTTCATGGCAAGAGCTCTTACAAGTCTTAGAGGGGTCCTAAATTGGGATTATAACCCAATCCCTTACACAGGTTCCTGAATACTCTATCCTTGACTGGGAACAGCCAGTGAAAACTCTGGCTTCCATGAAACCATGGAGATGGAATTCAGAGTGCAGACCTGCTTTGGAATTCTGTGAGGCACATTCTCTTGTCCCTGTCATGCATCAATAAAGAAAAGATACAGCACTGACATATAACTGAAAAGGTATTAAAATTTAAGAAATATGTTTTTGAAATTAGAATAAGTATATGATTAAAGTAGAAACAAAAACAAAGGTAAAGAGGTCAACTGATACTTGGACTGGATTAAAATATAAACTTTGATAAAATAAGAAACAACATTAACAACATTTAAGAAAAAGTGCATACTAGGGTTAGATAGATTTCTATAATATAAAAACATTAATATTTATAATTCATACAAAATTTCCTAAGTCAATAAGAAAGTTCAGCATTTCATAAAAATGGGTAAATTATTGGAATGTGAAAATCTAAACAAGGCATTTTTCAAACATCAAATAATCTTCTGTAGTAATTCACAACATGCCTCGGAACATCCAGAAAAGCCTAAAGTGCTTTATTAGAGGTAGCAAAAAACTCTGGATGCAGTCCAGATGCACAAACAGAAACATTTTCCTTCTCAAGATATTTGGGGAATTCTGAAACTGTACAGGATGGCTGGTCACAGACCTAGACTAAAACATCTAAGTAGCAGACTAGATATGCCAACAGTTCCTCTCCAGGCAGGACATAAAAACCTACCAGGCTCACCAGCAAGGTCCAAGCTCATTCACTGACACTGGGATCCAGTCTCTTTTCAAAGGGAGAATGGGGAAGGAGAGGTTTCATCTTTATTTTCACGTTCAGAAATGGTACACGAACCCTTGCTCACGGACATTTGGTCTCGTAATTATATATAACAATCCAATTTCTGTGTAAGAGAATAGATTATATTGGATAAGTAAAAGTTTCTGCCCTTTCAATCATCTACCATATTCTTTTGTAGTCAGACAAAATCCAACATTTTTCTTTTTGAAAAATGGATTTTCAATTTTTTGGTTCATACTCATAATGTAGTACTCTCAAGTGGAAATAATAAATCAAATACATTTGACCCCTCTAAGACTTGTAAGGGCTCTTGCTATAAAATATTTAGATAGCTGGGAAGCAAAATGCCCTTTTTTATCATTATAAATATCACTATGTATTTTTTGCATACATCCTTTACATTAGTTCTAAAGCATTCCATGAGTTAAGGATAACAGTTTAAAATAGTTGTTTTCTGCAGCACTCATGAAAATAAATTTAAAAAAAATAGAAATGATAAAGTAAAAGAACAATGCTAACCCTCTATAGATTTTGCTACCTTTGCTGTATTTGCATGTTTGTTTCTGAGGTGTGTTTAGCAATTTTGCAGCCTCTTTACTTTCATCTATAAGGACTGAATAAACTATTTGGAGAACTTTATCTCTATTTCTGGTAGGTCATGGAGAAAATAATTTTCATTCTTTTCTCCTCTTCTGCTCCAGGGAACTCCAAACATCAAGGATCAAAGACAAAATAAGCTCAAGCACAAGGCATGTGCAGACACACACAAACACACAAAATCAGGTGTTTTATTGCCTGGGGACATAAAGGCTTAGAGCCAAGGAGATAGAACATAAGTCAGTAACTTGAATATCCAGGTTACTGACAAATCTGCCAACTCTAAAGAAAGCTGTCAATCCATGATTGATGAGAAGTGATATTTTGGATTCACTGGCTCTACATGAAAAGTGTCCTTGAGGCATACTGGTAGAAAGATCCATGATGTCAAATTCCCCACCAAGTAATGACTGCATTACTTGAATGAATTTATAGCATACTTCAGTATCAAATTCATGAAATGAATGTAATGAACTTAAGATATCTTGATTTGTCAGAAAATAATTTTTTCACATAGTTTTCCAATTTATGCTTTATTACATAGTATAAACAATTTCATCTTCCATTTTTCCTTCATTTTATTTATCTGTAACTTCCAATTCATACAATCACTTATCTAAAAACCAGAGTTGTGGGGTTTTTTTAGTAGAATACTGATGAATATTTTCATTCTCATTTGATGAATGGTTATCTCAGAAAATAGTTTAGTCTGGTTCATTGAATACAATGATAATTATGATGATAAAGCAACTAACAGTTGCTGGAAAGTTGCTCTGTAACTTGCATTCTCCTGATGGGATTTCCCTATATTAGTTACATAAATTTCTCATAACTTTCATTTTACCAATTAGGAAAATAAATCAGGTAAAAGAATTTAAATAACATAATCAAGGTTAAATGGCTAATAACAGGCAATGATGACATTTGACTCGGAAGTCCTGTTTGAAAGGCTATGCTTTCTGCTATCCTAATACTGCTTCCTCAATTGAAACTAGTCAAGTTATTAAAATAACAAATTGAATTATGTAAATATATATAAATATTACTGTAAAACATTATAAAAGTAAAAAATTAAATAAATGAATCCTTCACCCATGCTTTGTAATATTTTCACTGAAATTTAAAGCAGGAGTAAGTTCTACAAAAAACACTTACTAAAAATATTTTTATAATTCTGGAAGAAAACAAAAAATCTTTTTGGAAAACATTCTGTTTATACAAGGAGTTCATTTAATATTATTGTTTAATAAATTATATTTTCTTTTATCAATGTTCTTTTATTTCCAAGTCTAAAAGAAAATTAATAGCTTGAATGCCCATTTGATTAACTGCTTACTGACCTTGGGTCAGTATCTCTACTTGGCTTTATTATTTTCCACATGAGACCCAATTCCCTGGTGGACTAATTTGAACAAATCCATGCAAACTATTAATTAGGTGTACTAGTGAATGCAAAAATGGCAAAAATTCTTTGTAGCTAAAGATCGGTCTTTCTGCCTTTGACAAGTCTATTCTTTCTTGTAATGTGGTCTCTTCATCAGAGTTCTTAATCCCCAAAGATAAATTAATTATTCCTAGGCTGTCTCAACCTATTTCCTCTTTTTCTGATTAAGACTAATTATTGCCTAGACACTGATCTGTTCACAGAAAAATATTCTTTGGAGAACTGGAAATTGAGGTAGGAAGCTTTGTGAAGAGTACTACCAAAGTACTACACTTGAGTAAATATAGACTACTAAAGGGGCTATCCATACCTATAACAAAGGTACAAAAACTTTTGCTTGTGGGTAGAAATCTTTGTCATAGCCAACTGATAATACAGAAGCAATATTAGTTATCTGAATTTTAAAATAATAATAAATTATAACTTTTGTAATGAGAGACAAGAATGATGAAGAATGACGCATTTTAAATGTGAAGGGTCCTGTGTATTCTTTTCTATTTTATAGTTAGGACTTTGGCTGCCTATATAAAATTCATATGGCAGTCTTTGCTTTTAACTGTAGCTTTTAAATGTGCATTTTATGACCTATGAATTATTTTCATTATCTTATTCTTAGGTGAGTGGAGTTTCTTTCTTGCTTTCTTTCCTCCTGCCTTTTTAAAATCTTTTACCATCATTTCTTCTTTTCTCATTGCTTTTCTTACTTTCTTCCCTCTTCCTTCCCTTTCAGTTTTTCTTTCTTATTCTACTTGTTTGCTTTTTCTTTGGTATTATTTTTCTTTCTTATTTAGTTTGATAAATAAGAAATCTTAAAATTCTATACTAAATATGATTTAATATGACAAATAAGATGAAAAAATAGTTATATTGTATGTTACAATCTTAAGACATGAAAATATTACTCTGAATGGGAAAAGAAATACAATATGAAATTATTCTATCCTTCGAGATGCTCATATGTGTGTTTCATTTTAAAAATACCCTCAGGGGCGCCTGGGTGGCACAGCGGTTAAGCGTCTGCCTTCGGCTCAGGGCGTGATCCCGGCGTTCTGGGATCGAGCCCCACATCAGGCTCCTCCGCTATGAGCCTGCTTCTTCCTCTCCCACTCCCCCTGCTTGTGTTCCCTCTCTCGCTGGCTGTCTCTCTCTCTCTGTGTCAAATAAATAAATAAAATCTTAAAAAAAAAAAAATACCCTCAAAAGTGTTAGCAACATTTTGAAATTATAATAAAAGTAATCATATGAATTCCTCTTCCAATAGAATCACAAAATTTAACTGGATTTAGAACTTCATAAGTTTTTATTAATATTATTTTTAAGATTTTAAGCTCTTAAGAAAGAGCTTAAGTTTTTATTAATATTATTTTTAAAAAGCTTAGTATGGTTTCCACTCAGAAATCCCTCCAGAGCCACAATTGACTGAATTTATAGCATTTTTTTCTTCAGTGTTTTAAAAGAGCTAACCAAAGTTAGAACTACAATGGCTTACTTTTAATGAGAAAAATCTTATTAGCTACTCAGAAATAAATGGCATGAAGAAAAAAAAATGAGTCAGATCTAGAAATACAAATAAATCAAAATCAATTTTATATTGGAAGGAAAAAATGAAGATATAAGAAGTTTAAATAAATTCTATTCTTTGAAATATGATTTTTCTATATCAGTAATATTTTCCAAATCATTCCCAAAATGGCTAATTTTTAGCTTATTTTTCTACAAGAATGAAACACAAAATCATTAATTCACATAAACATTTGCTTTAAATATTGCCATTAAAAAACCATATTATTACATAGCTGAGAGGTAAAGTTTTCTTCTTTTCAATTTGTATTTTACTTAAATTGTAACTTAAGTTTGGTTGACCTACAATATTATATTAGTTTCAGGTGTACACCAGAGTGATTTTGACAGTTTTATACATTACACAATGCTCATCATAAATGTAGTTACCATCTGTCACCTTACGTTATTATAATATTATTGACTATATTCCCTCTGCTGTACTTAATTCATATTTTCTTATGTATGAGAATCAAGAGGTCTCATATGGTCTTAATGTTTGTCTCCTTCCAAAATGTATATGTTGAAATTCTAATGCCCATTGAGATGGCATTGATAGGTAGACATTTTGGAAGGAAATTTGGTCATGAGGTGGAGTCATCATGAACAAGGCTGATGCCCTTATAACCTCTTTCACTATGTGAGGATACAGGGATAAATTGCTGGCTATGAACCAGAAAGAAGGCCCTCACCAGAATGAGACTGCTGGCACCTTGATCTCATACTTTCCAGCCTCCAAAACCTTGAGAAATCAATTTCTATTGTTTACAAGTAACCCAGTTGTGGTCTTTTGTTGTAGCAGTCTGAATAGGATAAGACAACCTGAAAGAACAGTTCTCCTCATTCATGAGGAGTTGGGTAGAAGACTAAGAAGAGTCATGTGTCATTTAGTGGGGAAGAGCAACCCTGGACCAAATGTGGCTCTGGCCTAGTTTAAAAACACTTAAACGTGTGACTCAAAAAGATCAGTTTCTAAGTAGCTCAATTGTGTCCCACAACTAAGCTCAAAACAATTTACTTACAAAAATAACTAAGATCCAAAAGGAAGAATTGAAAATACCTGTAATATCTAAGGAAATTTACCATTCATTAAAAGAAGAGAAGAACACAGCCCACCATGAGGAGAATGCCAACCAATCAGAATGGATGCAGAAATGGCATTAATGATAAAATTACTAGTTATTACAACTGTATTCCATATGTTCAGGAAGCTAGAGAAAATATTTAAAATGTTAAGAATATAGAATTTATTTTTAAAAATGCAAAACATTTCTAGAGATAAAACCTTCCAAGTCTGAGATGAAAGAGAAACTGGTTGGGGTTAATGCCCAAATAGACAAGACAGAAGAAAAGATGTGTGAACCTGAAGCATAGGCATAGGAGCTATTCAAAATGAAAAACATTTGGGGAAAAAAAAAGGCAACAGAGCCACAGGGAGCTATGGAAAAACTTCAGGTGGCAGCAATTACATGCAAGTACATACACTTTATAGTCCCAAAGGAGATGCAAAATAACAGAAAAATATTTGAAGAAATAATGGCCACCGTTTTTTTTTTCCTTAACTAATAACAAATACAGACCCACTTATATAAGAATCTCAACAAACCCCATGCACAAGAAACATAAGGAAAACTATATACAAAGACACAAATTAACCAAATTGTTTAAGACGGGTGATAAAGAGAAAAGCATAAAAGCCAGAGGGAAAGGTGTATGATATACACTGGAAAAAACATAAACACATTAACAGTTTTCTCATCAGAAACGATGCGAACCAGAGGACAGTGGAGAAAATTCTTTAAAGTACTGAAAGTAACAAAGCTATCAACCTAGAAGTCTTTACCCAGCAAAAATTGTTTTCCTATGTGAAAATTAATAAAGAGGTTTTTATACACTTAAAAACTAGTAGAATAATGGCAGGCTTGCACTACAAGAAATGTGAAAGAGAATCCTTCAAGCAAACAGAAAACCATAGTAGATGTAGATCTAACTAAGTAAATGAAGAACATTGGAAATGCTAACTACATAGGTAATTAAAGGACTTCCCTTATTATTTAATTTTTTTCAGAAAACAACTATTATTTAAGCAAAAGTAATAATGTATTTTAGGGTTTATGATATATATGAAGTGAAATTTCCAACAAAACTGACACAAAGGCCTAGAAGGAAACAATGGAAATACATTGCAATAAGGTTTTTTAGCATGTGTGAAATGTATGTAAAGTGATATATTCTTTGTAGGTAGACTATGTTAAGGAATTCTATTATAACTCCAAAGTAACCACTAAAGTAACACAACTTTTATACATAATAAACCAACACAGCAAAGACATGTAATAAAAATGTACTATCCAAAAAGATGCAAGAAAAAAATAGAGGGAACAAACAAAATACAGATGGGGGAAATAGAAAATAAATAGCAAGATTGTATATTAAGCTTTTCAATAAGCACATTAGCTGTAAATGGCATAAACAACTAAATTAAAACTCCAAGGTAACCAGTTTATATAAAAATGCAAGATCCAATCTATACTGCTTTGGTGAACCAGTTAGCACTTTTAACCATCTGCATATCCTCAACTCTCAAGGTTTTGGCCACTGCTTCATCTGGACCACTTCTCAGGATAGCTTTTGCAGGTGGCCATCCTTAAAAGTGAGATAATGCAGTCGAAGTCCTGTACTACACCTGATCTTCCTCAAAATAAAGAATAGTCTTGAACAAACAATCTTTAAATTTGTGTGGAACCAGAAAAGATCCTGAATCGCCAAGGAAATGTTGAAAGGGAAAAACAAAGCTGGGGGCATCACGTTGCCTGATTTCAAGCTATACTACAAAGCTGTGATCACCAAGACAACATGGTACTGGCACAAAAACAGACACATAGACCAATGGAACAGAATAGAGATTCCAGAAATGGACCCTTGGCTCTATGGTCAACTAATCTTTGACAAAGCAGGAGAAAACATCCAGTGGAAAAAAGACAGTCTCTTCAACAAACGGTGCTGGGAAAATTGGACAGCTATATGCAAAAGAATGAAACTTGACCACTCTCTCACACCATACACAAAAATAAACTCCAAATGGATGAAAGACCTCGATGTGAGACAGGAATCCATCAAAATCATAGAGGAGAACATAGGCTGTAACCTCTTTGACAACAGCCACAGCAACTTCTTTCATGACACATCTCCAAAGGCAAGAGAAACAAAAGAAAAAAATGAACTTGTGGGACTTCATCAAGATAAAAAGCTTCTGCACAGCAAAGGAAACAGTCATCAAAACAAAGAGGCCCCCCACGGAATGGGAGAAGATATTTGCAAATGAAACTACAGATAAAAGGCTGGTATCCAAGATCTATAAAGAACTTCTCAAACTCAATACACGAGAAACAAATAATCAAATCATTAAATGGGCAGAAGATATGAACAGACACTTTTCCAATGAAGACATACAAATGGCTAACAGACACATGAAAAAATGTTCAAAATCATTAGCCATCAGGGAAATTCAAATCAAAACCACACTGAGATACCACCTTACGCCAGTTAGAATGGCAAAAATTGACAAGGCAAGAAACAACAAATGTTGGAGAGGCTGTGGAGTAAGGGGATCCCTCTTACACTGTTGGTGGGAATGCATGTTGGTACAGCCACTTTGGAAAACAGTGTGGAGGTCCCTCAAAAAGTTAAAAATAGAGCTACCCTATGACCCAGCAATTGCACTACTAGGTATATACCCCAAAGATACAGATGTAGTGAAGAGAAGGGGCATATACACCCCAATGTTCATAGCAGCATTGTCCACAATAGCTAAATTGTGGAAGGAGCCGAGATGCCCATCAACAGATGACTGGATTAAGAAGTTGTGGTCCATATATACAATGGAATATTACTCAGCCATCAAAAAGAACGATTTCTCAACATTTGTTGCGACATGGACGGCACTGGAGGAGATAATGCTAAGTGAAATAAGTCAAGCAGAGAAAGACAATTATCATATGGTTTCTCCCATCTATGGAACATAAGAACTAGGAAGATCGGTAGGAGAAGAAAAGGATAAAGAAAGGGGGGTAATCAGAAGGGGGAATGAAGCATGAGAGACTATGGACTATGGAAACACACTGAAGGTTTCAGAGGGGAGGGGGGGTGGGGGATGGGCTAGCCCAGTGATGCGTATTAAGGAGGGCACATATTGCATGGAGCACTGGGTGTTATACGCAAACAATGAATCATGGAACACTACATCAAAAACTAAGGATGTACTGTATGCTGACTAACATAACATAATAAAAAATTTAAGAAAAATAAAATAAAACCTTAAAAAAAAAAAGAATAGGCTTGCTTACTACTTGCTAGGAATTTGGAAGTTTCCCTAAGCCCAGGATTCTGTTCCTCTAGTGGACCTGCAAGGGCCTCCTGTCCCTAAGTCAGCCTGTGAGGTTTATTGCTCAGGAAACCACTACAGCAATGCTGATGCTCTGCTCCTGCTGCTGTAGTGAGTAATAAAGTCATTTCTCTCCAACTTACCAGACTCATGTCCTCTCCTGGAATTCATGGAACAATGGCAGCCTAACTTGTGAGCTTATGGAATTATCTCAGTGGCAGTTCCTCTGCTTCTAGCTCCCACACGTACCGCACTAGATCAAACATAAGGTAAAAATCGCAGCCCTGTTTAGAAGCAATCTACTTTAAAAATAAATACACAAGTGAGTGGAAATAAAAATGATTTAAAACTGTATACCATGCTAACCCTCATCAAAAACATTAGTGACTTAATGAGTTTTGTGATGCAGGTTTTTGAGCAAAGAATATTACCAGGGTCATTTCTTAACGCTAAAGGCGTCAGTCCAGTAAAATGGCCCAAAGATTCTAAGCACCCATGCACTTAATATCAGAACTGTAAAATATATTAAGCAAAAGCTTATAAAACTGCAAGAAATAGGCAGATCCACAACTATGGTCAAGATTTCAAAGACACTTTCTTGCAATTAAAAAAAAAAAAGGAAAGTCAGTGAGGATATAAGAAACTTGAACATTATCCAAGAAGTTGACTCAATTGATGCTTATGGTATACACCATACAAGGACAGCAGTATACACATTGGTTTTAAATGTATAAAAATATTTACCAAGATAGATAATATTATAATTAATACAAATTTCAGTAAATGTAGAAGGATTCAAGTATTAAATAGAATATTCTCCAAAGGTATTGGAATTAAACTAGAAATCATTAACTGATAACCTGCAAAATATTCAAATACATGTAAACTTAATCCTATACTTCAAAATAATGTGAGTCAAAGAAACACTCAAGAGGGAAATTAGAAAGATTATTTTTTTCTGAAGAAACATAACATACCATTTCAATGTGTAGAATGCAGCTACAAATATAGGGACATTTCCAGTAGTAATTACATAGACTAAGAAGAAATGTTTCAAATCATTAACTTCAGATTCTACCCTAAGTAGCTAGAAAAAGAAGAGCATTTTAAACTAAAAGTAAACAAAAGAAAGGAAATGATAAAAGTTAGAGCATGAGTTAATGAAATAGAAAACACAACAAAACAATAAAGAAACACTGATGTAATCAATAATGGGTTTTTGACAGAATCACCAAAATTTGTGCACTTATAGTTGGATTGATTAGGAAAAAAAGAAACAGAACAAAAATTTCCAATATTGGAAATGGCAAGGTGACATAATTGCTGATTCTACAGATTAATAAATACTAGAATATTATGAACAAATTTATGGCAATAAATTTGAAAATTTAGATAAAATGGACAAATTCTTTAAAGGACGTAAATCATTAAAGCTTACTAAAGAATCACCGAATGCCTCTATATCTAATAAAGAGATACAGAAAACTGGAAAGATGCCAATCTTCTACCTGCCACAAGAGAACAGCTGGACAAATTGCAAATAATGACTTTTCTTGAAACTATCAGGGAACTGAGGTCACGGGGCAAACAACTACTTAGAAATATTGATTGACACAGAAAGCCATAGGGAGAAACTGGGCCTGAGTATTTGCTTACCCGGGACAGACATCACCAAATGATTTATAAATAAGAATATGCTAGGATATTTTAACAATTTTCTGAAACTAAGTATAGGCTAGAGAGAGAGTGTAAAACCATAAGGGGTATCAGAAATACTAGAATTTACTCCCTTTGAAGGCTTTTTCTCCAAAAATGTCACCAGATACTCACAGGGAAGATCAGAATGAGTCCTGAGAACACTTCCCTCAAGGTGATGGTCTGGGTACTGGAACATCAACCTCTGCCCAAAATGAACCCATGACCTTCTCTCTTAAGTCTTCTAAGGATTAAAAGGTCTCATCCAAATTTGTGATGTGCGAGCATGCCTTGGAAACCCATGAGCAATAGAGGAAGGAAAGATCAGCTATAGACAAAAATCTGCCCAGACCTTTCTTCTACAATCTGCAGGATCAAAGGCTTCAAGAGGCCAGCCTGAGGGCACTGAAGCCTCCCTATGAAATGCAGCTCTTGCAGTCACCTTGATTTTAGCCAATTAAATGCACATCGGACTTCCGACCTCTAGCATTATGAGAAACTTGTATTGTTCTATGTCACTGGATTTGTGATTATTATAGCAGCAATAGAAAACAAATACAGCAGTCATTCTAATGTTTTACACAAATCCTCCGGAAAAGCATGCACTATAGGGAAATTTGATCATGTCTCAACATTTTCAGTGCTTACCTAGAAGATTCACCACTAATACAGATACTAATCTCTGTAGTATCTCTGTCTATGTCTGTAATTCTCTTCCATACCCATCTATTTTTCTTTCTCATACACAACAGTAAAATTTACTCTTCTGATCCCAAGATTAAGCTCCTGTTCCAACTTCTATTCCTTGTTAACTGAAGACAGCATGAAGTATGTCTGTTTAAACTCCCATAGCATACACCATTTGTACTATTCAATTCATTGTGTCCAACTGACATTTTCCCTTCATCTGTATTTGTCTTATCAATGTAGGGATATTAGAATATGTCTGTGATATAAGTGTAATTCCCACTTTTATTTTGAATTTATTTTCCTGGATAAGTTTTGTTTTTGTAGTTCCATTTTGACCTGACTTATTTCTGTTTATTTTTTTTTTTAACAACAGCTATTAAAAAAAAAAAAAACATTGAGCTGCATCTTTAATCATAATATACAAAGGTGTCTCAGAAAAATCTCATAAGAGAAGCTCTTTCTAAATTCAGTTGTATAAGGAGAATAGATTGCCTTTATCATGATGCTTACTGATATGATTAAAGGGTACTGATAAATCCCTGATAAAGAAAAAGAAAGGCCAGGGTTGGTAAAAACAATTTATGGCAATAAAACAGCATAATCAATGTCCAGAGGAAAGATTGGTTTGGGGAGGCAGGTGAAAATTTAAAAATAGGCCAGAAGTTAATCTAATCAACCCATTCCACAGAATCAGGAGAATAGTTTTATGTTGGTGAAAGCAGGAAGTTTTGTGCCTACAGACAGGAAGAGTGAAAGGATGACCACGAGAAGCTGGAAATACAATTTAAGGTCACATTGAGGTTAGGTCTCATAACTATGAACTATTACAACGTGAACTTCCCAGAGTCACAAAACAAAGGGCACCTCTTTTTCAGGTACCTAGCATCCCAAAAGACTTCATCTTAGGCCTTGCTGGTCATAGCACGAAACATAAAAATGTTCAAGCTTAATCTTACAGCTACAGCTTAGAAGATTGAAGAAGAAACCTCTAAGAACTTTGGGAATATCTTCAAAATTGTCAAACTGCTGGTGTTTTTTTATGAAAAAATAAAAACACATCAAACATTTCCTTATGGTGGGTCTGTCTGTCCATCTATCTGTCTATCTATCTGGCTAGCTCTATCTATCATCTATCCATCTAAATATAAAAATTGAGTTTACCTTGAGAAAGTTTATCATTGTGTATCAACATCAACTACATTCATGAAAAGATTAGTATTAAAACGGGGATGAAGCTGTGAGATTATGGGACAAGCACCCCCCATAACAGAAACCTGTGATGCCAGATATTGAGTTAGGTCCCCATTGGCTAAACACCAATTTCATGGAAGGTGAGTCTTTCTATGTTTTGGGTTGTTTTTTATCATTAAATAGGTATTGTTTAGGGATCCAGTTTCTTGGTTCATTTATCATCATCATCTCAAGTAGATTATGGCTAATGACGGGTAAATACGCAGTGGCGATTTGGATTTGTGAGGATGTTTATTTGTCTGTTGAACATGAAGTTTTGTTAATACAGTCATTTTTCAACCTCCCTCAAGTTGCAGTGATTTATATCCATGTAGATTAAAAAAAGTAGAAATTAATTTCATGCCATCAATTTGCTTTTCCACTGAGTAATTTGGGATACAAGTTGTTGGTTTAAAATGTAAGAAGAAAATTAACTCCCAGCAAAGTAATTTAGCCGTTCAGTTGGACTTTCTTTTTCCATTAAAGAAAGAACTTTTGTGTGCATAAATTCTTAATTTTGCATTAAAAATAATATAAATGCCAGGTTACTACAATTACTTCCAACTCATATATATCTGTAATTATGAAATACATGTCATTTTGCCTTATTTTGTTGCTCATAGCAGTGGATTTTCTTTTAGAGGTGATTTTGTCACCAAGTGCATTTGTAAAGCCCCAGCAATATATCAGGGTAGATTTTTAAAAAGTTTTTAAAAATTATTGGTTCAAAGTAACAGAATTCTGTTTTCAGTGTGACTCTAACTTTTCACTATACAAAGATACACAAAGGAGTTCTGATAGTCATTCTAGTCTTCAAATTAGCAATACAAGTTCATCAGGAAACAGAATACTGATCTGATGCTTAGCCTTTCTCTATCCATGTTAATTTTCTCTAAAAAAGTTTAAATTAATGTTTTCTTTTTATTTATGTACTATTTTATCTGTATTATTCAAATATAGAAGAAACTTAATAAAATATACCTGTTAAAGCAAAAAGTATATATCAGACCCATGGAAAGGAGCAGAAACATAATTATATGTCCTTTTCTGTAAGGATATAGTATACTACTATTAACACTTTACCAGGGAAGTGTTTCAGGTTCCTGGAAGAGGAGAAAATTATCAAGGATTAATTAAAGAGTTGTCAAACAAATATGGTGTTCTTTCAGATCATGACTGGAGTCTCTACATGTGTTTATTGCCATAACTGTTTATTGCAAACATACAAAAATACATTAATTCTTGATGTCTTCACTGACATCAGGACATTCCCCTTGCTGTGTGACTGCCAAGTCTATAAAAGAGTATATTACATTCTGTATTCTTACTGCTCTGAGAAGGAGAGTCCCAAACCCTCAGTGTGGAGCTTCTGAATGTAATTTTGAGACCCGGTGAACAAGAGAACTGGCTATTGCCATGTTGAAAGGAAGAAACGTGAGAAACCAGAGGATAAAATGTGAATCTTGGGAACTGTTCATTTCTGGAGTTAAATTAATTTGGGAAGAGAAAGTATCCATTAGAAACTTAATAAAGCTGGGGGAAAAAAAGACTAAAAAGTGTCTCCAGACAGCAACTCAAAAACGAGTTAACATTAATAAGTCAGAAGACTGACTCCCCTCCCCAAACACAACGTGTAATTTGTTATGAAAACTGTATTTTAATGTAGCAACTGATGAAAACAATTTTGAACTAGGAAACCAAATAAACCTCTTTTATTCTTTCTCCCCATATGATTGTCTTATATTGTAGGTCTGTGAAAACAAATAATCATGAATACAAAAAAAATAATAAAACACAAAACATCAAACAAAGCTTCATATCCATTCAAAGCTAATGACATAACATAGAATATGAGAACCAAAAACTTTCAGCAAAAGAAGTACTCTAACACAGTCTAATTAGCAGAAAAATCTAATGCAACATTGCAATATGAATGAAATATAACACCAAACTACTGCAAATGTTGGGGGGATGCGAAATTCAAAAATTAAAAAAAAAAAACTACAACAAAACTGTAAAAAAAGATATGGACAATGATTTAATTAAGTGCAGAGCCCTTAAGAGGAGGTAATGGCAGGGGGTGTTGAGGCTACATTTCCCAAATTTATAGACAGCTAGACTGGACCTTTGACTTGGTGTGGCAAATTAGTTGTGAGCACAATTTATATTGCCATGTTCAAGATGTTTTAAGAGCTAAAATATAGACCTCCATGCTCTATTTTGTCCCATGCCATAATGACTAGTCATGTGTCAACCAGAGATTGTCTTGATATTCTTGGCTCTGAAATGGAAGTGGATTTTTCTCTTCACACTATATTCCTTTCTTTCTTTAGTATTATATTATAACTTCACGTTTTTAGTCCCATTATTATTATTATTATTACTATTTTAGTGCCATTTGTTTTAACTTTTCCACATATGCAAGTGATCACATTTTCCTTGATTTCCTATTTGCCTTGAGGAAATTTAGCTGAGTATTCCTTAACACCCCCTACCTCTTCTGGATTCCATTTCCTTCCTTGTCTTAAATTTTACTTGGAAGAGGTATTGGTCGGCTAGAGCTGCCATACGAAATGCCACAGACTGGGTGTCTTAACCAGTATGTTCTCGCAGTCCTGGAGGCTGAAGGTTCCAGCTCAAGAGAAAGACTGATCTTAATCCTGATAACCACTCTCTCCCAGGCTTGTAGATGGCCACCCCCGCCCTGAATTCTCCTGTGAGCTTTCCTCCGTGCCTCTGTGATCACTCTGAGTGGATGGGCTTTCTGGTGTCTCTTGTAAGGACACTAATCCTATCAGATCAGGACTCCCTCTAATGACCTCATTTCACCTTCATTACTTCCTTAGAAGCCCCATCTCCAAACACAGCCACAATGGAGGTACTAATTTTGACCTAGGATTTTGAGAAGACGCAAACATGCAAGTCATAGCAGAAGACTTGGCTGCACTTCAAGACACTAGTCTCTATTCTGAAGTGCAATAATGCTGGATCATTTAGGACACTGGGTGACATACGCTTAGGATCCAGGGCTTTTATCTCTTTTCTGAGACCCTGTGTCAGGATCTACTCCACTAATCCAGCAGTTTATTTCATTCTTCTGAATTTCATCTTATATATTCCTCTCATTTTCATGCAACTGAGAACATACGTCAGGCTGTTTAGAGTGTATTTTTCAGCAATATTTGTAAATATCCTCTACCAATGAATTACTAGAAATGCAGACCTTTCTCGTGTATCCAAATTACAGGAAGGTTTGTTTTTTAAATAATTGCTAGTGTAGCCTTGGAAGATCTTGTGTCAAATATTTGATTAATGCATACCATTTGGAGAATCCTCTTATACTCTTAAAATGTAATATATTTTTAAATGGTGGTAACCGTTGAAATTAAACAATCAAAACCTTCCATAAACACACAAAATTTAAAAACAAAATAATAACAAGAAAATTTAAATTACTTCATTTAACCATCTGCTTGCATTTATGTTTAATGTGCCAAATCATAATTTGCAGACAGAAATTGTTTTTCAAGCTACATAATTAAACTTAGAACAAAAAGTCTTCATTTATAAAATACTAATGCTGACTTAGATATTATTGAAAGTACAATTTCAGATGTTGAGAAGGATAGAAGAGTATGGAAAAGAATATATCACAAATAGGCATCTTGGCAAGGGCTTCCTAATTTTTTAAACCTAAAAATAAAGCACTATTTTGTCATCCCAATGCCAGTTTCTCAACTGCTCTTAATATTCCTTATGAGCATCAAATAATTTCGGAAAGTATTAGATGAAATAGAAGAAGATATTTTACTAATAGTAATCTAAAGGATTAATGCAAATTGTATGTATTTGCAAACAATAGACATGTATTAGTGGCAAACGCATATAAAATGCATTGAGTCCTAGGAGATAAATAGAAGCCACACGACCAGAGTCCTAACCCTTCTGTGCTACTTTTGAATGTCTTGAGAACAGTTACGTTGTTCTTTGCCTTTAAATTTTATCTCAGGAAGTTCCTTTCCTAGGCTGCATTTATTTATTTTTTATTTTTTTTAGTCTGGATAGCCTAATTCTGGATTACCTTCAGAGAAAATATGTGATGTGGGAGGAAGAAATCTTCGAGCATAGAGGTCAATGGCTATGTTGAAGTCGGCGAGAACATCTTGGCTCACAGTAATATCGCTCTATTTCATGGAACATTTGTTATTACAGCAACTAAATATGGCACTGCCTCAGCTTCGCAAAAGTGATAGAAAGCCTCCTGTAAATATTAATAACTTCACCGTCCTCATTTTGTACATATGTTTCCCTTGATACCTTTGAATTTATCAAAACTATTTTTAGAATTAGTACCTCCAAGTGGGAAGCATATATTTAATGTGGATTCTGAGTCCAGTTACTACAAAAGCATTTTCAGATCCCTAAACATTTTATAAAAGATATCTCAAGACACCACATATCATTCTGAGTTTCTACAAAGTATTTCCCTTGCCTGACTGTAAATATCTGAACTTGAGGATGATTTCTTACACATGCATTTGCATTGGTGAGTGCAATAACATAGGCAAATAATAATATGTTTATTTTCTTTTATCACTCTCTACTGGAGAAACCAAAAGCAGGGTACTGATTCCTACAAATCCATACAAATTTACAGACAGTCAGCACATATGCTGTTACTATAGTTATAATGAAACTGAAGCCTCTGTGGATTACTTTCCAATACGTTTTATATGTCTCTCCTAAAACAAAGAATTATCAATTTTTTTCAAGTTTTTATTATATCTAAATGTATTTACTGTCTATTTGCACACACACACCACACCTGGCATGCATTTAAATATAGATGATAGACATATAGATTACAGGAATAATGGTATTTATCTTTCACAATCCAAAACCAAGAAATAAGACAGGAAGAACATATGTTTAATACTATTATATACATTACACATAACTTATTTACAAATTATATGGCATTATAAGCAGAAAATATTTCACGTCAATTTTTATTTTTAAAGTGAACTGAGATTATTTTAGTACATTTATGCAAAATATATGTCATAAGTGTTTGAAATGACTGTGCATTTTATTTAATATATCAAATACGTTTGCTTGGTAATTCATATATTCTATTTAATATTCGTTATTAATTTTCATTTTGCTTTTTGACTACTTGCTATGTTCTTTAGGAAATTGGCTGGTAGTTTCATATAATTAGGCAAATTTATAAATTTCTTGATATCTTTCTAAAAATGCTTTATAATTATTGCTTGCGTTATTAGATTTAGACTAATCCACAGCTACTATGGTTTCCAGAGTGCAATTTCATTAAAATATTTTTTCAGCAAGATGTTTCTGGTTTGTATGTCCGAAAATTTTCTGTTCTCTTGTTGTTGACCATAGCTACGACCGAATGTCTATTTAAAATTGCTGGTTCTTTTACTTTGAGAGATCTAATTCATTGTCTTTTAGTATTCTATGATGTTGATTAAAGGTATGGCATTAATATGTTTATTATTGATTACCAGGGACTGACCAATACTGCTTTCTGCAAGCTATTTGGGTCCTCATTTTGTTGTTAGTAAAACTCTGAGGTTTCACTAAGTGATTTCTAATGTTGGTCATTTAGTTTCTAAATTTATTGTGTTGGGTACTCAAAGTTACAAGTACTATTCTAGATTGTAATACAATATAAATAAATATATACTATGTGATATATATTTTATGTTATATATTATATACCTCTTTTTAAAAGAAGAGTATTAAGATTAGATTAGTCCCATTGGATATTCAAATTTACAAGAGAGCTGTAATACTTTAAAAGTATGACACTGCCACAAGAACACATCAAACAAAAAAGTACCCAACAGAAAGTCTAGAAATTAAATATAAATATATTAGTAAATTATAAAATATGGATATAAAAGCAGATAGATTTTATTTTCAAAAAAGTATTTCAATAATCTAGTAGCCATCTGAAAGAAGATTGAAATCAGTGTAGACACTGTCTTTTTCCCATTGGATATTCTTCCCTGCTTTGTCAAAGATTAATTGTCCATATAGTTGTGGGTTCATTTCTGGGATTTTATTCTGCTCCATTGATCTATGTGTCTATTTTTGTGCCAGTACAATACCGTCTTGATCACTACAGCTGTGTAAAATAACTAGAAGTCCAGAATTGTGATGCTTTCAGCTTTGCTTTTCTTTTTCAAAGTTGCTTTGGAAATTTGGGGTCTGTTGTGGTTCCATACAAATTTTAGGATTGTTTGTTCTAGCTCTGTGAAAAATGCTGTTGGTATTTTATAATGATTGCTTTAAAAGTGTAGATTGCTTTGGGTAGTATAGACATTTTATCAATATTTGTTCTTCCAATCCGTGAGCATAGAAAATTTTTCCATTTCTTTGTGTCATCTTCAATTTCTTTCATCAGTGTTTTATAGTTTTCAAAGTACAGTTCTTTCACCACATTGGTTATGTTTATTCCTTCCTTCATATCTTATGGTTTTTGGTGCAATTGTAGATGGGATTGATTCCTTAATTTCTCCTTCTGTTGCTTTATTATTGATGTATAGAAATGCAACATTGATTTTGTATCCTGAGACTTCACTGAATTTGTTTATCAGTTCTAGCATTTTTTGGTAGTCTTTCAGATTTTTTTATAGAGTACCATGTTATCTGTAAATAGTGAAAGTTTGACTTCTTCCTTGCTAAATTGGATGCTTTTTATTTCTTTTTGTTGTCTGATTGCTGTGGCTAGGACTTCTAGTACTCTATTAAATATCAGTGATGAGAGTGGACATCATTGTGTTGTTCCTTGGGTAAACTGGACAGCAACATGCAGAAGAATGGAAGTGGACCACTTTCTCACACCAAACACAAAAATAAATTCAAAATGGATTAAAGACCTAAATGTGAGACCTGAAACAATAAAAATCCTAGGGGAGGAGAATACAGGCAGTGGCCTATAAAACTCAACACCCCAAAAAACCCCAAATAATTTAATTAAAAAATGGGAACTATTCTACCATCCATCAATTGCTCTACTAGGTTTTCACCCAAAGTACACCAAAATACTAATTCAAAGGGATACATGCACCCCCATGTTTATAGCAGCATTATCTACAATAGCCAAATTTTGGAAACAGCCCAAGTGTCCATCAACTGATGAATGGATAAAGAAGAGGAAAAGATAAATGTAATGTTACTCAGCCATAAAGAAGGATGAAATCTTTCCATTTGCAATGTCATGGATGGAGCTAGAGAGTATTATGGTAAGCCAAATAAGTCAGTCAGAGAAAGACAAATACCATAATATTTCACACACATGTGGAATTTAAGAAACAAAACAAATGAACAAAGGGGGAAAAAAAGAGAGAGGGGGGCAAACCAAGACACAGACTCTTAACTATAGAGAACAAACTGATGGTTACCAGAGGTGAAGTGGGTGGGGGGATGGGTGAAATAGGTGATGGGAATTAAGAGGTGCACTTGCGATGAGCACCAGCTGTTGAATGAAGTATTGAATTACTATACTGCTGACCTGAAACAATACAGTGTATGTTAACTAACTGAAATTTAAATAAAAACTTAAGAAAAAAAAAAGAAAGAATGGAGGAAATAAAGATATAATTTTTTTGTGATGGGTTGAGTCCGGGGACTCTACCTATAATAAGAAAAAACAAAAGCTGAAGTGAAAGTTCACAGAACACATCAAGTATCCTTAAATGTGTCATATAGAGATTAGAACTGGTGCTACATATGGGTGATTTAAACGATAATAAATGTATATTTTGGGGCATATTGAGCAATTTGTGCTGGAGATATCAATAAAGAACATATTAAATTTGAAAATAAATAAATAAATAAAGACATCAGCAAAAATGGCAGAGTAGGACCTATGAAAAAACTCTTCCATAAAAGCACTGAGAACACTGGCAAAAGATCAGAACCAACACTGTTTGTACTCTGGAAAATTAAGCAAACATTATAGCCATCTAGGGAGTTTTATTCAAGAAAAGGATGAATCTTGTTTTAAAAAAGCCAGTCTTGTGCATTTTAATTTGTCCTATGCCATCCTTAGTTTTCAGCTCCATGGTAGCCTTGAAACCCAGCAGTCTGCTATCATAGTGTAGACTAGCAGCCTCACAGCCCCAGTTCTGCTGAAGCAGAACATGATTGAAATGCCTTAATTATTTGACCTGTCTGGTGGTTCCCTGGTAGACCTCACTTCCAATATTGTCTATTTATTCTGATGCAGAGCTAACCCAGTTATGCATTAAGGAAAAAAAAAAAAGGCAGTTATATACCATCTTGTCTTCCTAAGGCAGTAGATAAGAGTTGGGGCAAACAACAGCCTAACCAAAAAGTTTAAAATGAAAAGTTGAGGGACAAAATGACCATAGGGAGTATGAGAATCTCCAATATGTCAATATTTTTGAACAATTTGTGTCTTGTGAATGCACAGGGCTGTTCTCCTGCGCAGGGTTGTATGTATGTTCAGAAAGAACTGGGAAGACCCTACACCCTGGCCAATACTGAGAGTCTATGCAAGCAGGAGGTGAAGGCTAAGGAAGAGTTGTAATCTGCCTAGCCAAGTGTTGAAGACCTACCACAACATTACACTGAGCCTTAGCAAATGCCGGGAGACTTACTGATTCCAGTCATTCCAGGAATCTCTGTCTTATCATCAGCTGACCACTAAGCTGACTTGAGAGATTTCAGTGGCCACATATGACAAAGAAAACAGAATTTTCAGAATTGTTTCAGAAAAGTACTACACAAGCAAGCAAAAACATCAGCAGCAAACAGTACCAGAATAAAACAAAAACTCTGAGGATGGAGTAGAATCTGATTTTCAGAATTGTCACATAATATTCCTTAAAATATTCTTTCCCAACAACAACAACAACATATATGGAACATGTAAAGGAGCAATAAGTATGGCCCTGAGGGGAAAAAATCCATACAAACTATCCTTGGGAAGACCACAGATTGGAATGAGTACTGTCATATGATACAACATGGATAAACATTGAGAACATTATGCTAAGTGAAAAAGTGAGATGAAAAAGGCTATAAATTGTGTGATTCAATTTAAATGAAACATTTAGAATCAACAAATCTATGGAAACAGGAAGATTATTGGTTGCAAAAAGGCTGGGGGTGGAGATGGGAACAGAAGGTATTAGATACAGGGATTTTTCAAGAGTGAAAAAACATCTCGAAACAACAACGACTACCTCCAAACTTTACCAGGGTCAAAAATAAAACCATAAATGCTAAACAATATTACCACATTATTCAAGAATGTGTAATGGGAAAGTTCTTCGAGTAAAAATCTAGAAATCACAAAATTTTCAAAAAAAGATAAATTCAATTATATAAAAATATGTATGGGGAAAATATAAGTCAAATCAAAATGCAAAGGGAAAAATGGTGAAACAGAACTAACACAATCATAGCACAACCAGAAGTCTAATATCTGTAAACATAAATTGCTTCTAGTACTTTCAGATAAATATAGAAGTCTATGTTTGAGAAATATTACATAGACTTTTCCCCCAAAACATACACATCATATTTAAATATGTAACCATGCACTGAATCAAAAGGAAGACAAGAAATTTCAAAATCTATTTGTAAAATAGATTATAGTCCATAATCCAAATGCAGATTTTTGAAAGATAGGGGTAAATGCCAGAGTAAAAGTGTTAGGCAATTGGTATGAGACTGTGAAGTGGATACAGCAATTACCAACAGGATCCCAAAGAGATAATGCACTTTGATGGTCACTGTAGCATTTACACAATAGCCAAAACAGAGATATAACCTCAATATTCCCTGACAGATGAATGGATTAAAAATATGGTCTATATATACAGAATATTATCTAGCCTTAAAAACAAAGGAAATCTGCTACATGTGACAACACGGATGAACCTGGAAGATATTATACTAGTTGAAATAAGTAAGCCACAGAAGAACAAATACTGAATGGTACCATTCATATGAGATATCTAAATTAGTCAAACTCGGGGCACCTGGGTGACTTAGTCATTAAGTGTCTGCCTTGGGCTCTGGTCATGATCCCAGGGTTCTAGGATGGAGCCCTACATCGGGCTCCCAGCTTGGTGGGAAGCCTGCTTCTCCCTCTCCCACTCTCCCTGCTTGTGTTCCCTCTCTCGCTGTCTCACTCAGTCAAATAAATAAAAAAATTCTTAAAAATAAATAAATAAGTAATAAATTAGTCAAACTCATAAAAAGAGTAAAATGGTGGTTGCCAGAGACTGGAGGGAGGAAGGGCATAGGTAGCTGTTGTTTAACTGGTATTAAAGTTTCACTTTGGCAAAGTGAATCAATTCTAGAGATCTGTCGTACAGTATTTTGCATATAGTTAACAATACTGTATTGTATACTTTAAATTCTGTATCCAGGGTAGATCTCATATTAAGTGCTTAACATGGAGAGAAGGAGGAAAGAAGGAGGGAGAAAAAGCAATAGTATTAGTAAGTTCGCCTTGGAGATGAAGAAGAGTGGGTAAAAGTAGTAAGCCAAAGATGCCACCATCAATTCTTTTCTCCTGTGTGAGAATGCTGTTCCTCATATCAAATGTGGAGTATAAATCCCTTCCCTTGAATCCATTACTTTCCTTGATTCATGGAATGTGGAGGAGTTAAGATGTTTTAGAGCTTACAATAATTGGTCATAAGGAACTTTGTAGTTTCCTTTCTCTAGTCTTGGAATTCTTGCTCTTTAGATACTTCTCATGGAAACCCATCACTATGATGTGAGAAGCCCAAGACACGTGTAAGTGATTATATATATTCTCCAGTTGGAAACCCCAGTTGACCTCCTTGCTGAAAGCTAGCATCTAGTGCCAGTTATACGAGTGAGCTCTTTCGGATTTTAGGTCTAGTTGATCCTTCATATGACTATGGACACTGACAACATCTTACTACTACAACCTTATGACAGACTCCTAGTGAATAGTGTCCATTCAAGCCCAGACAAAATAATAAATTGCTGTTTAAGGCCAGCAAGTTTGTGGGGTAGTTTGTTATCAATAACAAAAGCACAGTTTGAAACTAGAAGTGAGATGTCACCTTAACAACTTAAATGTTTGATATTGGCTTAGGGGCTTAAAACATGTGACCTCAGGAGAATTACCCTTATCAGGTGGCAGCCACACCGATTCAACACATGAGAGATTGATAGGAATCTACTAAGCCAGGATTTCTTGAATCAAGATGGGATAATGCTACAGAGCCATTTTCATTTGACAAAATATATAACTCTGAATGTATGGATATTGGGTGGTTGTGGCATAGGAAATCACAAATGCAGAAGAGTGACACATTATAGAGAGATGGGAGCGGAGACTTAATATTTGTAAAAGTGACAAAAACGAAGAGGGAAAGGAAATGCATATATTACAGACGAAATGAAAACGTCTCACAAATCAGGCAAAATTGGTAATAAATATTTAGCCCGTTTTCAAATTTATAAAATCTCTACTGAAGGAAGAATAAAAGTAGAGACATTCATATAGCACACTCATGTATAGTGAGAGGCATGTGTAATAACTCTTGAAATTCTAGCTTTGCACATTTTTACAAACTATTAACTAGTAACATAAACTGCAAAGTAAAAGATGAATGATTAGGTTGCTTAACTCTGTATAACTGAGACTCTGTATAACTAAATAGTGGCTTCTGATTATGATATTGCCCCAGTTCACAAAGATGAGTATAGTATATATACCATGACACTCTTTGCCCTCTGTTAATGAACCAGTGATAGAATTATCTGACTCACAGCGGTGCCTGGGTGGCTCAGTCCATTAAGCTTCCAACTCTTGATTTCGGCTCAGGTTATGATCTCGGGGTCTTGTGATGGAGTCCCGTGTCAGGCTCTGTGATGAGCATAGAGCCTGCTTAAGATTCTCTCCTTTTCCCTCTGCCCGTCTCTGCTCATGTTCTCTCTTAAAAAAAAAAAAAAAAGTATTATCTGACCCACAGTGAGCCAGTTTCCCTAAAAGAAATTTGAAATTGAAAACAGCAAGGAAGTCTTGAGAAACTGAAAAATATTGAAGCTATGCTTAGTAGCAGCTGTCTAGAGGTAAAATTTTCTTCAGATATTCTGTACATTCAAGCTCTTGTCATTGAATTTTGGAATTTCAGCATCTCCTTCAATTTGAGGAGATATTATACTGTGTTTCCTGTAATGCATGTATAAAATTATGTTTTACTTGCACTTTTATTCTGTACCTTAAAATTATTATTTGCAGAAGAGTGTTCTATACTTTAAAGCATTATTAAAGTTTATGTTTCTTATTCACATTAAGATTCTCATTACAAATATAACTTCATAGAATCCAAGGCATAATTTTTAATAGTGATTTATAGCCTATTATACTCTGAAGAATCATACTGAAAAAGTTTTTTTCATAAGGATAATGTACATACACATTTAATTTCAAATATCTGAGATACAGTTTTTAATTACAAATGCACACTACTCCCGAATAGTCTCAGGAATAAATACAATCACTACGGTTTTGTAATATAACTTGAAGTCTGGAACCGTGAGACAGGAAACCACCAAAATCCTAGAGGAGAGCACTCTGAGTAACCTCTTACTAGATATGTCTCCTGAAGCAAAGGAAACAAAAGCAAAAATAAACTATTGAGACCTCATCAAGTTAAAAAGCTTCTGCACAGTAAAAGAAACAACAAAACTAAAAGGCAACCTATGGAATGGGAGAAAATATTTGCAAATAACAATAAAGGGTTAGTATCCATGATAAATAAAGAACTTATAAAACTCAACACTCAAAAAACAAATAATCCAGTCAAAAAATGGGTAGAAGACATGATTAGACATTTTTCCAAAGAAGACATACAGATGGCTAACAGACACATGAAAAGATGCTCAACATCACTCATCATCAGGGAAATGCCAATCAAAACTACAATGAGATATCACCTCACACTGGTCGAAGTGGCTAAAATTAACAACATGGGAAACAACAGGTGTTGGAAAAGATGCAGAAAAAGGGAATCCTTTCACACTATTGGTAGGAATGCAAACCGGGCAGCCACTGTGGAAAACAGTATGGAGTTAGCAACTGCATTACTAGGTATTTACCCAAAGGATACAAAAATGCTGATTCAAAGGGATATATACACCCCCATCTTTATAGCAGCTTTATCAACAATAGCCAAATTACATAGAGAAGCCAAATGTCCACAGACTGATGAATGTATAAAGAAGTGGTTATATATATGGATTCTACTCTACTGTGAAAAAGAATGAAATCTTGCCATTTGCAATGTCATGGATGGAGCTAGAGAGTATTGTACTAAGCAAAATAAGTCAGTCTGAGAAAGACAAATACCATATGATTTCATTCATATGTGGAATTTAGGAAACAAATCAACATGGGAGGGGAAAAAGTCACAAACGAAGAGACACTCTTGACTGTGGGGAAAAATCTGGTGGTTACCAGAGAGGAGGTCGGGGGGTGGGGGCGAAGGTGGATGGGTGATGGGCACTAGGTGTATGTAAGTAATGAGTTGCGGAATTCTACTTCTGAAGTTAATACTGCATTGTGTGTTGACTAGCTGGAATTTAAATAAAAACTTGGGGAGAAAAAAAAAGAATAAAACAAGGTGTAAAATCTCAATACTCCTTAAGTGGTTATTATGACTATTACATCTATCTTTTTTTGTTTCCTTATTTTTTGTTTCCATGCCATTAATTTCTAGAAATAACTGGATCAGATTTTATGGAATATCACCCACAGTCTATATATACCTGGGTGATTGATGCTGATGTTACTTAACATTTTGCTCTATTCCTTGTATTCCCTGTATGTCTTGGGTGGCTCAGTCGGTTAAGGGTCTGCCTTTGGCTCAGGTCATGATCCCAGCATCCTGGGATCAAGCCCCATATCAGGCTCCCCGCTAAGCAGGGAGCCTATTTCTCCCTCTGCCCCTTGCTTGTGCTCTCACTTGCTCTCTCTACCAAATAAAAATAAATAAAATCTTAAAATAAATAAATCCAGATTCAAATCATTTTGGCAAGACAACTCTAAAGGATGTATATTTCATGTTCTGTTGTTTGAAGATGAACACATCTTTATGAATTTGACCACTTTTAGTCAGGTTGAGACTTATGAGTGGTGACAACATACTTAGTCTTCCAATTATAAATTTCTCATTCATATTTCTCTATATATATTTAGCATTCACCTATACTTGGCTGACTTAAAACTTATTGCTTATTTTTTTATCCCATGTGATCAACTTTGTTTATGAAAATGAAGCCTCTTTTTCTTTTAATAAAACTTTCTTTTAAATCAAAACTAGGTTGGATAAACTAATGCCACTGTTGAGTGAAATAACCTTAAAGGAAACAGAAAAAGGTACTCATGACCTTGAAAAAATATCCATCATTTGCAAGTTATTTTAAGAACAAGACAGGTCCAAAAATGAGCTCCCCTTTTTCTCTTATTTCTACTGTGGTAAACAAGACCCAATGAAATTCTCAAGTGAAGCAGCTAAAAATCAATTTTAGTTACCAAAGACTGTAAGACAAAGAATTTGTCCCCAAAAAGCCAGCTGCCAAGCTCTTTAGAGGGGATAAAAAAAATTGAAAGCTGTAGGACCACATGACCGCTCCTGACAATTTTACACAATCCAGAGTGATAAAAATGTAAATTCACATCTTTCCATTCAAATCTTGAGCATAGAATGAAACTTCGGACCATTATCTAAATAAAATACTTCCTAAGGCTATTATACCTTGACTTTAGAAAGCCCAGTTCAGAAGACAACTTTACAAATCACTGAATGAAAACACTACTAGAATTAACAATTATTATATAAAATAAAAGTATGAAACTATGAAAACTGGAATAGAAATATGTTGGAGTTGGATGTTCTAAGGTACACCGAAATACAAAACCTGCCTGATCTACCTCCCACTGAAATTTTCTTCCTTTAAGAAGTTGGTATTCACCCCTTCTCTCCCTAATTCTGAACTCATAAAGCCTAGCATCTGAAATCAGAATGGCTCTGAGGAGGAATTCAGGGTATTAGTTAGAAAGCAAAATAACCGTAAGAAATACCAGAAATTTGTGAGTTTATGCTAAAAAGTGTAACTTTCATGAGCAAAAGATTTGAGAGTGTTGACTAAGGTAAACCAGACATAATTTTGGTTGCCAGCAACCAGTAGCTATATAGCATTGATTATATCTACGGTACCAATTGATTCTGATATTTCAGACAATGAGAATGTGGGCTAAACAATGACCAACTCTGAAATGACATTTATAGGACAGAGAACTTTTGGCAAACTTTCAAGGCAAAAAATAAACTGATATAGTAAATAAGAGTGGTTATATAGTGCAAATTTAATTTTTTTAATATTTATTACTCATTATGATAAAATGTTTTAAAAAACACTCTACTGGGAAGTAAGTGCAAACATATTAAATAAAAACATCAAAATAGAAATGATTAGTGATTAAAGAAAAACGCAGGGTATAGAAGAAACTTTACAACAATAACAAAAAAGAATTCTACTGAGTGCACTGGTACAGATTTAGAAGACAAAGTTGTTGAAAATGATTTTTAAGACAAAGGAGTGATTAAATAAAAGCTTTTTGAAATTATAAAATACAATGAATCTGAACAAAATATAAAACCAGAAAATATAACTTAAAAACAAGGAAATAGAAATTGGCTGACTATGTGATTATATCACTATTAAATTAAAATATTTTAATGATAAAATATTAGAAATAATAGGGAGAGTTTAACAAGGTGATTGAATATGAAACTACCATAACAAGTTCTGGTTCTACACATACAGAGCTTAGACATGCCACTCGTTCTTAACGAGTAAAAACGTGAACAGACTGAAAATTAAACAATATTTCTTGGATCCATAGGACAAGGGAGGATACGGGAAAAATCACTGCCCCCAAGATCAGAGAGATAGGCCAATACAGAGAGTCAAAGCTTACCTGAGCAGAAACTCCTGAGCAGAAGCCCCCTGGGCACCAGTGCTGCAGTAGGAAAACCTGAACTACAATTTAGAAATTGCTAGAGGCTCAGTGTAGACAACACTGAGTTATAATATTGTGAAATTTCAGTCCAGGAGCTTGTTCTGCTTCCCATAGTAAATATCAGAGAAATCCCTTTGGGCTTCTGGCAAGGAAAGGGGAAGAGAAACCATTTTGAAATATCCCAGAGTTCTCTGTTCTTCATAACAAGGCCTGCCCTCAGGTGAAACGAGTTAATCAGAGCCTAATCTTCTAGGGTATTACCAGAATCTGCCTCGCTTGGGGAAGGAAAATACCCAAATCCTATCTGCTCTAGCTCTCCAATGGGAGA